>NW_026867297.1:310000-399890 GCF_026571515.1 Ruditapes philippinarum | reverse complement strand
TCACAAGGTACTTCTTTAATTCAAATATGACAGTTTAGTAGACTTTAAGAACACAATATTGCGTATTTTTTATCTTTACAGATGCCTTGAAACGTGTATGTTACTATGGCAGCTGGACGTCACACCTGAGGATTGAGGATATAGATCCGTACCTATGTACTCACCTCATGTTTGCCTTCTCGACGCTGGATAGCAACGGGACAGAAATTATACCATTCGAGTCATACGAGCCGGCCTTGTAAGCATCTATTTTTGACTTTGAATTTATCCTTGCCAAACAAGTTCCTTTTTTTAACAATGGTAGATGTCAACTGTTAACTGAAAGAAAGGATGTACATGTGTCACAAGTACAGAATCAGGATCAATTAGAACATCTCGTTTATTATTCATAATTCCGAGGTTTAACGGAAAGTGCCGAGAAGTTGCTGTTGAAACAGGACATCCTGCATTGTACTGACGGACCTTACTGTTATACAGTCGTCATTTTGAATATACATGTATTAACTAATAATTAAGCTGCATTTTTTTGGGGGGGTTTGGGGGCCCGGGGGAGGGTTAGGGGGTATTCACCACTCCCATTCCCCGCTGTTGGTTTGAATCCAACGGGGACTTTTTCATGGAGGGGAAAGCTTATCCAGTGCTTTTGGGAAATTCCGTGAGGGTTCTACTGGGTCCCCTTCGTGCCCAAAATTTCCCGGGAAGGCCCCTGAGGTCTTCTTCATTTTAAGTAAAAAGTCGCCTATGACCATACTTTTTGGTGCGACGAAAAAACCCCCCCAATAAAAAAAACAAAAAACTGTGATATGAATTTATTTTCCCCATATTTTGAAAAAATTAATGTGAAATGCTTATTAATTTCAAGCTTATATCATGACCTTTTTTTTTGGGAAAACATATAACCTTTGAAAAGATGATGTAAACCCCCCTTGATACGCCTCTGTTGTATTCTATAGAAATTCACCTCACCCAAATGTGTATTTTAAAATTTGTGACTCAGTTTCTTTTTTTGTGATACCCCCCGATTTAAATAATCTAAAGTCAAAGAATGCCCATGAAACATGTTGTCATAGGTGGTTTTGGGAATGGGCAGAAAATTTATTTATAAATGGTATCGCAGGGGATAACATGGGGAGTTTCCTCTAACGTAAAAAGGTATGTGACCGGCAAGTTTTTGGTTTTTTATTTTTTGAAGTGTGTAATATTTGTGTTTCATGAAAAATGTAATGTAGGTCGTTAATATAATGTATTTAAATGCGAGAAAGAACATGGGAACCCGTTAAAACTTCCGGGAAAACTTTTGACAGAATTTTTGTTTATTGGTTTGAGATGGGTCTCGACAGATAAAAATGGTGACGAAAAAATGTATCTGAATGTAGATAAGGGCATCCGTTTTGTTTCACCTTAACTTTAAAACTTTAATGTTCAGTGTCCATGAGTTTAAAGGCAATTGAAATGAAAAATAATGTTTCAAACTAATTTTCTATAGTTGGTTAAAGATTTATTAAATTTTGACCTATTAACTCGTTTGTGATACGAGCCATAAAATAAAACTAGAACATGAAACAACAGGATTTTCATTTGAACTCCTTTGATACAGGTTCAACACACGTCGTTATGCTGAGGACTGTTGGTGATTATCTATAGCCATTAGGCATAGTACATCTACATTTATAAGGAACATTTAGGGAATGATCTTTGTTTGGTTCGTAAAAAACAATCATTGCCTCGTAAAGTGTTAGTAGTTCTAAAGGTCAAATCCAATACTATTGAACTTGATAGCAATATTGCTATTGCGAATTGCCCGTTGCTTTTTCATAGGAAAGTAGCATATATGCTTATTTTCATAACTTACTTTTTTTACTTATTCGGCTTTTTTTTTACTATTTTAGTATCTAAGAATGTACGGCTTTGACGGTCTTGACTTAGACTGGGAATACCCTGCGGATAGAGGTAGTGGACCGGAGGATAAGGCAAACTTTATCACACTAATTAAGGTAAGGTTAAATTTATCAAGGGTTAAAGACACGACATTACTGCATAAACGGTCATGACGGTCTTGAATCAAGCTTGGATGTTTCTCAAGCGCCCTGGTCGGGATTCAAATCACCCATGACAAAAACGAAAGATGAGACTGTTTTGATATATTTAATGCATGCAGGCATTGTTTGAAAAAGAAGGAATAATCTATGATAAGATTTGTTATTCATTGTTAAATTATTTCGGCATTATGATATATTAGAGAAAATCAAATTTCCGACGTAAAGTGATTAAATCTGGAGTTAGTATAACCTTAAATGTTAACACATTTGCATTCACTTTCTTGTGTCCGTAAAACTAAATGTATAGATATACATTGAGACAAAAGTACTTTATAACTTTGAATAATATTTTTGTTTTCTTTTTATTTAGATCTACAATGTACTTTCAAGGAAAAGAGTTGCACGTAGTCTTTTTTCTACATTATTTGTGCTCTTAAATTATGTTACGCAACAAATTGTCTTTAATTGCTTTCATCTCCTATAGTTTGATCTCATTATTGACAGATTGTGCGCAATGCATTTGTACATGAAGAAAACAGGGGAGATAAGCATCGATTACTGTTGACAGCAGCTGTTTCCCCAACCGAGTACAGAACACGAGAGTCCTACGACATTCTGGGACTATCCAAGTAAGTTTGAAACTGGAAGGGTTCCTGTGAAGTGGCTGATTGTTTGGTTGGTTGGGTAAAACAAACTGTTCAAGTTATTTGGCGGCTTTTAGTTTTACCGGTTGAAAAAAATATCCTAAAGAATTTGGGACACGAGTGGGCACATTACAGTAGCACATTAGTAGAATCACAGATGTCAACTACGATATTTTAAGCGTTTCGTTAAATATTGAAACTTTTAAACGAATGTACATATACTCGTATGTATGTGACGTCAAATAAACTTTTTTGAATATTCTTTCTGCTTGTAAGAAACCCCTTAAAATAAGTACTGATATTAGCTAGAGCATAATCTCGTTTTGTGGTAGTTCTGGCTTCTAAAACTTTATAAGCCGCTTTTTAATATTGATGTATTGTCATAGTATATAAACGGGTACGCTGATGACCTTAAGCTAGTTTTGTGGTTATGGGTGTGAAATATGGGGCAGTTTATGTTATAAAAAACTACCGGTGATTGTTTTTAATTGCTGCATCCATCAAGTCTGTCAAAATTAATGGATTTTTTATGTGTTTCAGATATTTGGATTTTATAAATCTGATGATGTACGATTTTCACGGACAGTGGGAAGACATCGTTAATGTACACAGCGCCCTCTACAGTGACAATGATCTAAATATAGTAACATTTTTTTTCTCTCTTGTCCTAATGACTTTAAACAAAGTTATAATAATCTTTAAGAATTTTAAGTACTATTGATGTTACTTTATTTATTATTTAATTTGTGATTAACATCTAGGTTATGAATTAAATCGTGGATTCGTATGGTAGTAATCGGATAATAAGAATTATATTTAGCTTTATTGCAGACAATGACTTTGTCAATTTTTCAAATACAATTGAATATATATCTTATGTCCCAATTTTTTTATTATCTGCGGAGATTTATGCATACAACTATGAATATTGAATATTTAAGGACCGTTTTGTCAAATACTGGATTTCTGAGGGAGCTCCTAAGAATAAATTAATTCTTGGCGTCCCTTTCTACGGCCATGCTTTTACCCTAGCTGACAAACAAAACGCAAACTTAGGTGATAACAGCACTGCAGGGACAACACTGGCATACTATACGGTAAGTTTATTGTACGGTTGTCCTCTTGATCTTTCTATCGTTTCTACTTGAAGCATTTTGTCAGGTTGATATGCGGTGTGTCTTTAACTGCGATGGGTGTCTGTGGCCAGTTTAGGTCGTTGACTTAAAACCACTTGTCCCTCACCACTGTGGGTCTGAATCCAGACAGGGACTTCTTTCATGTGCCAGCTTACGGAACGTTGATGGTTCTACTAATGTGTCCGTTCGTGTCTGAAAAAAATAAAGCACGGAAGGGTTCCTAAGGTATTCCTCCACCAGTAAAGCTGGAAAGTCGTCATATGACCTATACTGTGTCGGTGTGACGTAAAACCCAACCAAAGAGAAAGGTCAGATGCGACGGGTGTGTCATGACACTAGATGTCTAAACATCTAGATAGAGCAAACTCCTCACAGTTATTTGAATGGCGTTGCTCAAATAAAGCGAAGAGGGTCACTGCGTAGGAGTTTGCCATAAGATATGCACTTTCTTAGCCGGAAATAGAATATTCTTTCGCTCGTCAATAAATTGTTTAATCTTCAACAACGGCTCTTAAGGTGAATGCTCACTTTGGGTTGTGCATTCTATAGTACTGTAACCCAATGAATATTCGCGACCAATTAATATTCGCGGATGGCCACGAAGCGCGAATATTTGTTTGCGCGAATAAGTCCGCACGATTTCGCGAATAAATTGGAGAGAAATTTTTATTTTAGACGTTGTTCATGCAAAGCTACTTGACCGAATATATTCGAATTTTACGGGCACCTGTTAGGAAGTAATGAAATGTTATGAATATTGCCATAAAGCAATAAAACACAAAATAAGTAAACTACTACTATTTTATAAATATCAATAGAACTCTATGTCAATATAGAAATCACTATTTCATTTTCATTTAAAGTCATAATGAATCGATACAGTGTTCGAATATTTATAAAGAACGTATAATTCACTCATTTTGGACATAAGTCAATCAACACCCTAAATAGATTAACTTTGTAAAAACAGCTAAACATGTTACAAACATAATTATCATTACGACACGCGCTACAGAGCAATTATCGTCTAGTTTGTGTTTTTCACACATCTGAAGGGAACAGACGAAAGAAAACTATTAGTCGAGAAAAACAAAGTATAATAGTGTGATACCCACCCTTTTAACGACATGTTTAGAAATGAAGACGAACGATGCGTACATGTACACATATAAATAAAAAATATAGAATTAATGTTTTGCTGAATTGTGATCACAATTCACTTACCAATACAATATAAGGGTAACGTATTGTTAATCCCATTTTAGACACCAATAATGACCTCAATTATTGAAGATTAATAGTCGGCTAGTGGATTTTACGGCCCCATCGGACTTTCCAATCCGCGAATATTTTTTTCTGAAATCAGGAAAACGCGGAAATTAATATTCGCGAATATGTCCGACCTCGGCAAAACGCGAAAATTTGTATTCGCGAATATAAATTGGGTTACAGTATATGATTGTGTTAATCAATTACAAATAATACAGACGTTATATTTTTATTCTTTTATAGCTTACTTTGTATGTTTTACAAACAGATTTGTAAATTGTTGGCCAGAAATTCTACAATTAAAGTAAGACTTGATAAGGAGAGGGTTCCCTATTTTGTTTATGACGATCAATGGGTGGGCTACGATGATGTTCAAAGTATAACAGAAAAGGTAAACACATTCTTGTCTACTAAATATTTATTCTTATATTATTAAATCTTTTTAATTATTGTAATTCCCATTTTTGTTGTGAATCGTTGTCTCTATTTATCCACGCTAAAAGGCGTTTTTTAAGGGCAAGAAAACAATGCGATTTTTTCCCGTCGATTTTACATTTCAATAAGATAAGATATATAATTATACAGACTTTTTAAAATTAAGTTTCCTTTAGAACTATGTTTGTATTCTTCACTAACAGACATTCAATTTTCTGAAAACCAAATATGACTTTAGAAATAAGAAAACAACGTTTAGGCACAGTGTTATTGTGTGTCTATAATGTTCGTTAACATGAACATGAAAGTTTCGTCAACTTTTATATAGCGCTTTACTCTTTATCGCATGAACGTATTTAATCAAACCTACTTTTTAAAATTAAGTTTCCTTTAGAACTATGTTTGTATTCTTCACTAACAGACATTCAATTTTCTGAAAACCAAATATGACTTTAGAAATAAGAAAACAACGTTTAGGCACAGTGTTATTGTGTGTCTATAATGTTCGTTAACATGAACATGAAAGTTTCGTCAACTTTTATATAGCGCTTTACTCTTTATCGCATGAACGTATTTAATCAAACCAGTTTTAAAATTACAACTAGTATTTTTGTGTTTAAAAATATATCTTATAAGGAGACTCAGTTATACCGGGTCTACAATATTGCTGAGCTGTTTTTATTTTTAAAGGAACTTAACTGAGAGTTTTTATTTGTAGGCACAGTACATCCGAGACAATGGTCTTGCCGGTGCTATGGTATGGGCAATAGATTTGGATGATTCCACAGGTGTATGTGGGGAAGGGAAATTTCCATTGATGCATGCATTGAAGAAAGGACTTATACAAGGGAACCCAATTGTCGGATGAAGAATCGTGTATTATGTTTTGTAGAATAAAAATACATGAGATCCGTCTTAAAAACTGATTAATCTTTGCCATCATTGACCTTGCTGATTTTCTAGAAAATGTTATGGCAAATATACCGCAAATATTAGATGTTACAAAGTTCACATTTCAAGCCCGGGGTTGTTTGAAAGAACATTTTATTTCGGTGTTTTGTAAAAGACAATTTGTGTTTCAAGACAAGACCTTTAAGTAGACTAGACCAACTTTGACCTTCATAAATGACCTGGACCTCTAAGGTCAAATGTCAAAATTTTACTGAATTTTCCTATTAGTGGCTATAACTTTGTGATTTATAAATGAATTATCTTTAAACATAAACACAATAATATTTTATTATAGACGTATAAGATAAGTGGACAGACCTTGACATTCACTCATAAATTACCTTGACCTTGAAGGTCAACTTATTGAAATTTTCATTTTTTTCTTTGCTGTAACTGGCTGTAACTTTGTTATTATTGAATGAATTGATTACATATTAAATCAGAACACTTTTTATAATAAGACCGTCAAGGTCAAATTATTGAACTTTGGTTAAATTGTCATCATTTTGTTATTTATGTACGGATTTGATTTAAACTTGGACAAAACAAGGCTTGTACCAAACAAATATATTAAATAATTTAAATGTGACTTTGGCCTTAAATTGACCTTGACTATCAAGGTCAAAATAAGAAAAATTCATTTTTTTTCTGTAATTGGTTATATAACTTTGTTATTTATAAATGGATTAACTTAACACAAAAGATGTACTCGGAAAATGACGGTTTTAGAATCGAGACATCTACGTTGAAAATCGTTACATTCAATCAAATATTAGTTCTACAAACCTCTCAAAGGTGTTTTATCCGGAAACCAAGTGTCTATTTATAACTAGACTATAGTGTCCATCTATTTGCCCCTCAGCGCCTAGGGTTGAAACCCCACCAGGAACTTGGGATTCTTTCATGTAAGGAAGCTATCCAACTAGCTTACGAAACGTCGGCGGCTCTACACAGGCTCCCGTTCGTGCAAGAGGCGCGCCTACAACATGTTCAATTTGCCGTTTTAGGCGTTCTTTAGGGGTTCTGTTTCTTCTATTTCCTTACCAAGTAAAGCTAGCTGGGATGTCGCTATATGACCTTACTGTGTTGGTGTGACGTTTTAATATCTATAAACTACATTGTAATGAGGACTTTGCATGTCTTAAATAGCAGTTTAAGAGAAATAAAATTCTCATTTATTTATTGTATAAAATCCTAAGCAGATGTTACAGAATTCAAATTAGGTTTCTATTCATATTGAGACTTTTGAAGCTCCTCATTAGGAATTTAAAAGTACAAATTAAGATTTTATATGTCAACTCTAAATAGTATTTCTATTTCTCCTAGTTAAGCTTTTAAAGCTCATTATTTACAAGTACACAGTTTCAATTAGGGTTATTTCTCCTAATTATGTGTAAAAATAGTTGCAAATGGAGTAACAATGTTGTAATAAGGTTTTTTTTTGTCTCTTCTATCTAGGACCGAGTATCAAAGTCCTAATCAGGTTTTTATAACTCCTTATTTAAAGCGAAAAAGTCCTAAGTTCTTATTAGGCTTTTAAAACTAATCATTTCGTGTTTATCGGTTTATCAGAAGAATATTAAGATTTTGCTCCAAAACAATTTTGAAAGTGTTGTCTTTTTAAAAAGATTTCGACCATGCGACAAATACATGCATCGAGGAAATGTTGTAAGAAAAATGACCGTGCGACCACATACACGCATCACAGGATTCCCTTTCTCGTACAAGAAAGGGACAAACAGCTATCCGCCCTTTTATAAAAGGACAGAACTTAAAAACATGTCATTTCCTTATTGCTATTGATAAGGTGGCTAATTTTCACAGCAACACCTGAAATTTGTTTATATACAACGACATTAACGCAAAACAAGCGGGAAATCTGTTTCCGTCCTTTTAAGTTCTAAGTTCGCTATGAAATTTTAAAAAGAGCATATATAATTGGGAAATTTTGATTTTACAGTTTTATGCCGCCGAAGGGAGGCATAATATAATTGCACCGTTTGTCTGTCTGTCCGTCTATTCGTCCGTTCCACTTCATTCGTGTCCAGATTGTAACTTTGTCATACATTGAGGGATTTTAAAAAAAAACTTGGCACAAATGTCTACCACATCAAGACGATGTGTCGCGTCCAAGAACCTAGTCCCTTCCTCAAAGGTCAAGGTCACATTATCATTTTGAAGTTTTACATTATCGCAATTAGAGTAAATAGGTACACACATTCGTGTCCGGACTGAAACTCTGTCATACATTGAAGGATTTTGAAAAAAAAACTTGGCACAAATGTCTACCACATCAAGACGATGTGTCGCGTCCAAGAACCTAGTCCCTTCCTCAAAGGTCAAGGTCACATTATCATTTTGAAGTTTCACATTATCGCAATTAGAGTAAATAGGTACACACATTCGTGTCTGGACTGTAACTTTGTCATGCATGAAATGATTTTTAAATAACTAGGCATTAATGTCTAGCACATCAAGACGATATGTCGCGTCCAATAATCACGTCCCTACCTCAAAGGTCAAGGTCACACTACCAATTTGAAGTTCACTTTATCACAATTAGAGTTTATAGGTACACACGTTATGTCCGGACTGTAACTTTGTCATGCATGGAAGGATTTTAAAATAACTTGGCACAAATGTCTACCACATCAAGACAATGTGTCGCGGCTAAGGCTCATGTCCGTCTGTCCGTGTGTCCCCACTTACACAACAATCATGTCCAGACTGTAACTTTGTCATGCATTGAGGGATTTTGAAATAATTTGGCACAAATGTCTATCTCATAACAACATTTTGTCGCGTCCAGGAACCACGTCCCTTCTTCAAAGGTCAAGGTCACACTTATATTTTGAAGGTTCATGCTATCACAATTAGAGATTACAGGTACAATAATACAAAGAACAATATTCAGCAATTAGTTACTTTCATTCTCTTTTCTTTTCATAATACCTGCATGCTTAAGAAACCTTTTCGGGGGCATTCGTCACTTGGGTGACAGCTCTTGTTTCTACTTTCATTCTATGTAAGTAAGTAAGTAAGTAAGTAAATTCTTTATTATAGTGACATGTGTTATACGTATATACATACACATAAATACACAAAGATAAACACCCGGCCCATAGGACCTATAAGTCACCTTAACAAAATAACATATTCTGAGCATGTGTTATAGTTTTTAACATGTTATTAACATAATAGTAAATTCATATCAATACATGTTATGCATTTACGGACAGTTCAATTTTAATTAATCATGATCTATTATACAATAAATCTCTCCTTAACAGATATGCTTGTACAATAAATTTAATAACTTTATTTTGATGGTTGTTTACGAGGTAAACTAGTTTTTCATTGTCTGCCATTGTATTAAATAAATTGTTTGAAATAACATTTCCAAAAACAACAGTTCTTATATCATTGTAAATGGGACACACAACAAGGAAATGAGCTTCGTCCTCAATTTGATTTGTTCTATGTGTATTATAAAATTATTTTATTTTTGTGTACGTTTCAAAAACGTTTTCTATGCATTAATTATGGGAGATATATTTTACACTTTGTATTAACCTGGGGGCATTTTTCCCGAAGTACGCATTTGATTTTTATATTCGACTTAAAAGGTAATGTGACGGGCTGCAACAAAAGTAGATTTAACTTGAGCAGCAGACAATTCTGACACTGGTAAGACTTAACCTGCTGAATATGTAAAATTCACTTTTCAAGCTTCCATATTTTCAGAACTGTCTATTAATCTTGGAATATCAAGATAGAATTTAGTAAAGTTAGTCAGCCATAAGTACAGAGCCGATTCCTTCCATCTTGTCTGGCTTACATGTATCTTTACCGATAAAGTCATTTCTGGTCTAGCAGTGTAAAGGTCTTGTTAATAGTTGTCATATTTATACAATTTCTTTTTATTTGATCTACGCACAAACAGTTTAAATTTGTTGTGATAGTCCAATTGAATCGCAACTAAGTTATTCCCCTTTCTAACATTCACACCATTTGTAGTCGAACCGGAAATGGAATTTTTATCTAAAAGATATAAAGTTTCAAATGAATTTCTGTTTATTTTTTGAGTTGACGTACGGAGGAATGTTTATAAGTTGCAATGTTGAAGTAAAATGGAATCATTCGGTTTAATTCTTAACTTGAAACTAGTAGCTTCACAGCGATAATTTTGCCAAGAACCAAAAACATCCAAAACTAAAGCTTATGAGTCTGTAGTCGATATAATTATAACTGATCAATACCAGAAGAACATTCATAAACGAAGGTATATTATTCGCATTATATATACTGTATTTTTGATTTTATTTGATGAACGTGAATGAATGACAATTTATAAATTTTTAACAGTTTTAACTTTGTGCTTGTTGTCACATGTCCACCAGTTTCATGTTGGCTCATTTACTTGTTTTACTATAATATGAAATTAGGCAAAGCCTATGCACAGGGAAGTCGTTAAAAATTTCTTTCATTCTTTCCGTTTTAAAGGTGTCATTCGTATTACATGCACCGCTTCCGTTTTCACTCGGAACACTCGACGTTTATTATTTATCCGAAAAGTTGAGATTTGTTCCGTTATCGGAATACCCCGCCTATTATCATTGAGTTACATTGTAAATGGCAGCGCCCGACTAAAACTGACACTGAAAATTTCATTGATAGGTATAGAATTCTATATATTTTTTAATTGTTTTTTATTTGATTTTCTTTTAAATATACACGTGTAGTCTATAGCCGGGCAAGCCAAAGCCCGGACCCGCTTCGTGGGCCCGGTCTTTGACTTCCCCGTATTAAAAAAATATCTATGTGAACTGCCAGAACAAAGAAAAAAGTTTTACATATTGCAAACAGCTCTTACAATCCACTGAAATTACCAAAAAAAGATCCCCTCACCACTGTGGGTTCGAATCCCGACAGGGACTTTGGATGCTTTCATGTGAGGAAGCTATCCAGCTAGCTTACGGAACGTCGGTGGTTTTACTCAGGTGCCCATTCGTGCCTGAAATAATGCATGGAAGGACACCTGAGGTCTTTCTCCACCTGAGTAAAGCTGGAACGTCGCGATATGACCTATACTGTGTCGATGTGACGTAAAACCAAAAACAAACAAAGAAAAAAAAGATGTTGAAATAAGCCTAAATACCCCTTACACTGTAAGATTTACCAGAGACACAGAGATATCTATGTCTCTGGATTTACAGACATTTGTTTCCCTCTGTAAGTAACACCGTAGAAATATGGAGAAAAATTACTCCAAATCAGTTATTAACTGCGCATTAGGCCATCCATAAAAAATTGTTTGTTTGTAGTGCTCCGACCGACCCATGAAAATGGCCCCGACTCTAAAAATTTTTTACACCTTCGAGGATTTTTTTTTTTTTTTGAGATCATTATATACCCATTCTGTCAAAAAGATCTTTCTCCAATAACTTTTCAGACAAATTTTGAACTGAGAAGTAGAAGAGTAAAAGAATTTTATTCCAAAACCAAAATAAACGCACGCTTTTCATCGATATTTTGCCAAACTTCGACCCCGAACATCGGCGATTTCACATTCGCCAAAAACCTTAAAATTTCGCAAAGGGCATAAAAATTCTCAGTTTCCAAGCCAAACATGTGAATAAATTGTTCTTTTGTTAATTATTTAACATTAAATCTTATAAAAGTCGATCCCCTTTCGAAAATATTAGCTAAAATAATTGCCGATCGGATGAATCTCTTACACACTGTGTGAAGCTGTACTCGATTTTCCTATTCATTCCACTAAATGCTGCATATATATACGTACACGGTACAGTTTATGGAAATGATGCCCTCTTCAAGATATTTTTACAAATATAAAGTTTTTGTCTGGACATATTAAACCAGACTAAAATTCGATTTATTTTTTATATAAAAGTGAAAAAAGATTGCCACTTTGTTATGTGAAAATGGACAGAAATGGTACCCTCATGAATTTTTTTTTACATGATTTTACATGAGTTGACATATCTAACTTGAATACAATTTGATTTTTTTTGGGTATAAAAATGAAAAAAAAAAGATTGCAACCTTGCTTCAAAGATAAAATACATACATCAATGAATGTTAAAATAGATTACCCTCCGTAACCATAGGCCACCACTGTATACATACATTTTTACACAAAATAATACCAGAAAAACTTTATTGTTGACATAAATTAATTTAAATCATTTTGCCATTCATGACTGTCAGAAAATGAGGTTACACTAAAACTTGTTGAAAAAACAAGTTAATTGATAAAATTTTCGCGGGAAAATCGCTGGAAATTAATGGGTCTTTTCCCGATACTTTTAAATAAGTTATACCTGTGTTTTCTTTATAAGAATGATAATTATTCATTAATTTTACCTTTTCCTAAATTGTAATTTAATAGCCATATTTTTTAATCTTTGATGCAATCATGCACTGTTTATTTTTTCTTTTGTTTTTGTTCCTTTTTTCTCCTTTGTAATTGTCCGTACTATATTCCCTTTTAAACACCCAAATGGGTTTATTAATTGTTGCTCTCTTTAATCCAACTTTCCAAACAAACTCCAGGCTCCAGGACCTGTTGATTACACACTATACATGTATACAGCAGGTGACGTAGATTTTTCTACATACTACACTGCCATATATGGTAAGTAAACACGACTGTGTGACAGGTGTAACATACATAATGATCTATTATTATGCTGGCTAGTGAATGGAGTTAATTAACATGGTTTGTTGGTTAAGTGGCAAGGTAATCTAAATTTTCAAGTGTACCCCTAAAATTTAACAAAAAACAAACAAACAAAAAAGAAAAAAACAAACAAACAAAAACAAACAATAACAAAAAAAGAGCTAAAAAAGTCTGCTGTTAGTCATTTATTTTCAAATAATTATATTCTAACCAGATTAATATTATTTGCAGGATAATTCCTTTTATTCAATAGTAATGAGAAAAATGGATTTGCTACACCCCTCCCTTCTTTGTGCATTTAGTATCTGACAAGTCAGGACCAGTAAATGAAATCTTAGGTGGTCATCAAAAAAGGTGGTAATCATTGATTTTACAAACAAAACACCTATACTTGCAGTGTAAATTGCATTTTCAAATAACACTGAAATACTGGTATTGAGACTAATTCTGTTCTATTTTCTCAAAGGGCTAGATCTGTCAAGTAATCATATTGTATATATTTTTCTCATACCACCTGTTTTATTAAAGGTATTGTCACCTTTTTCCAGACATTGTTAATGTCAGTAAATAAGGAACAAGTTCAATTATTTTGTTTAAAGATGAAACAGATGCAAAATAAACAACAACAAAAGTGTTACATTGTATGTCTGTTATCATTTGAAATATTAAACAAAGAAAATATCAACAGAAATACATTTGCCTACATATTTTAATTTGTCTAAATACAATGCACAGTATATCATGGGAGGCTATATACTGTGTATTGCTATACTCAGTATGCTCCAATTTTGTAACAATTTCCAAAAAAAAAAAAATCCCCTACCTACCTACCCACCTCTTGAACATAGGGTCGGAGCACTACAAACAAACAATTTTTTAAGGATGGCCTTACAATTTTGACATGCATAATTATAACTTGAATCTTGAATCTTTTTTACTTTTCTTAATATCTTAGTACATTTTTCTGAAGTTTGATTTTTTAAAAATATTTTTGCTCGTCTGGAGGCATGGAACTTTAAAGTTATTTTGTAATTCTAATTTGTATCTTAAATTTTGTGTCCTTATCTACAATATATACTATTATTGTCTTTGTTAAATAAGTAATTTGTGTGAAATGTTTCTAAACCTTAAATGCTTATAGTTATGCTTTCATATGTGTATATGTTATTTTACTTGTTTAGGTTAGTCAGATTTATTAAAGAATGAAATAACTCACCGATATTATTTTTTTCTTTTTTTCCCTAGGCAATGGATCACATTTCATCAATCAGTATTGGGGAATGCTTTTGGATCTACATGAAGGATCAAAATAAATTAGGAAAATTTATACAGGAGAACCAGTAATACTTTTCCTAGAAAATAAGATAAAAATCCAAAACTTTATATTGAATAACATATCATTTCAGCATGGAAGAATTTCATACAGAATGTCTATCTACAGGTAAACAGGCAAATTCTACTATTTCAAAGGAAAATATGTTTACCTCCTCACCTGACTCAAATGATTCCACAGCAAGATATCAAAATGCAGACAATGTTGATAATGGACAACATGTCTGCTTTTTTACACAGATTGATGATGGCACTAAATGTAGCACTGTAAATGGTAAGTCAGAATCTTACCATTGTGGTGTCTGCCCGCAAACATTCTGCACAATATGCTGTCTCCACAACCATCTCACAACTTACCATCTGTTGAGTGGCTCTTACCATTATGACTACTTTATACACACTGCATTTCCGAAACATGAAAGTCTATGTCAATTTACTCAAACTGAAGATTTGGATTGCAATCGTGAAGGTGTATTTGATGTCACTGAAAAGAAAAGAACTTATAATTCAAATAATGAATGTAATGTACAGTCAAAAAATAAACTCAGAGCAAGAGGCAATCATTTTAATAAATCTAAATCAGCTGGGAAAGTGTTAAGTGGTGCAAAGTCTGTGAAAGCCATTCCAAAAGATGTTGAAGCAGAAACAGCAGACATATCACACAATGAAGATGATGTTGACTCTGATGAAAAGGATGGTTATTATTCTGATAGAACAGATAATTATTTTGAAAATGAAAACAGTATATGTTCGGATAGAGAAATGGAAACAGACATTCTCAAAGAATCTTGTACTAAAAATAACATTTTGTCTCAGGAAATTGATCAAGAAAAAAATGATAGCAGAAAAAAGAAAGGTAGTGTTAAGAGGAAGTCAAGAACTGATGATTTGGTCAGTAAAAATAATGTTAAAAAAGGTCGATTAAAAGGTTTAGGAAAATTAAAAAACTCAAAGTTCATTTCAGACACCCCTGATTTAGAAAAAAATGTCGCTAATGATGTTTCAGTGAAAAGTGCAAGACAAAAAATGGGCAAGAAAAATAAGATTGAAAAAAATGCAGTATTAGTCAAGGAAGAAAACCATGACTTGTTAAATGAATATGACAACAATCTTGTATTTGAATACAGTTTATCAGAATTACCTGAATCAAATCAAGTGAATCAGGAACATGGTGAAGGTTTGTTAGCGAAAAAAGCTGGCATAAGTGAAGATAATAAATGTGAGATTTGCGGAGCTAAATTTACGGTGAAGCAAGGTCTTCTAAGACATGAGCAGCTGAAACATTCTGATCTGATGAACTTTCATTGTGAACAATGTGATAAAAAATTTATGCGAATATTTAATTTACAAAAACACATAGTACGAGCCCATGGTGGTAGAAAAGGTAATAGAAATAAAACTGAGGAGGATGTTGAGCAAACTTTACAGTGTAAAATTGAATTAGATTCTGTACTAGAAGATACGCCAGAAAAGCTCCAGTCCAATTTGAGTGTTGATCAAGACAGCTTAGAATATGGAATAATAAGTAAATCTGATATTAGCGAAGTTAAGGCTACACGCAGAAAACGGAGGACTAATGAAGAAATGAAATCACTGAAAACCCCACACACTTGTGACCTATGTGGTCATACCATGCCACGATCTAAAATGGATGTCCATCAGCGTCTTCATACAGGTCTGTTTAAAATATGTTTCTGTTTAATGCTATTTCACTTATCTTAAGTTTCAGAAACATTTATTGAAAATAAGATAGAACAAATCTTTCATCAACAAATCTAAAGTTTTAATCTTTGAGTTAAATGCATAATTACATGTATAAGCCATAATTTAAGAGAACAAATAAATAATTTGGCACAAATGTATACCCTAGTAATTTGAACTACAACTACTGTATACAAGTATATTTTTTTTAGGAGAGCGTCCATTTATCTGTACAGTATGTGGAAAAGGACTTATCAGCCAGAATAAACTCAGTCGTCACATGCTGATACATGGTGAAGTTAAACGACATACGTGTGAAATATGTGGCGTTGGCTTTCATATGAAGTACAAGTTACGAATGCATATGCACATTCATACAGGTTTGTATTTCATTATAGACTATAACAGAGAAAGTGCATGCTATAGATAGGTGCCTGATGATGCAGACTGAAGTTCTTTTGGTAAAGGCGCTAAAAAGAGCTGTTGGTCTCACTGACTGAATGTTTAATGTGACCTGATCTTGAATAATTTTATCATGACTGCATTGGTTGATATGGTGATGTTCTCAAGCTATCAAATGTTTGGTAAGTTGTGGTTCTACACAGGTGTCATGTGTGTTCAAAAGGATTGAACATAATTGAACTAAACCATGCAAGGTTGCCAATATATCTTAGTGTTTTTTTTTCTCACACGCAAGTTAAAAATAAAAGTAAAAGAATTTGTATACATGTAGTCATTTTAGAAATTTGTATGAGACTTAAACAGACTTACATGAGGCAGTCAAAAGTGTTCTTGAATTTACTCATGAACTGCTAGATGTGGAAGGTACATGTACTTAGCCAGTCAGAATAAATATGCCATGAAAGACCAAACTGTTCAATAAACTTGTACATTGAATATCTCTTGTTTTGTTTTCTCAGGAAAGAAGCCTTATCTTTGTTCTATCTGTGGTGCCGAGTTCAACCACAGTGCCAATCTTGCCACACACACAAGATGTGTCCACCTGCAGGTCAAACCATATGTGTGTAATGTCTGTGGTGGCAAATACTCGAAGCGGTCGCAGCTTGATGATCATGTACTGAGTCACTCTACGGAACGCCAGTTTACTTGCAGGTTAAACGTCTCCTTCAAAATCTTGTTATTGTTTGTTTTACTTTTCATACTATTCATCCAATTATACAGGCTGAATTATTTCAAGACATTTTTTATTCAAGTTTCCTTCTTGTTTGATAATCTCTGCAAGAACCTTTAATAAATTTTAATGAGTTATAATTTTAATTTCTTATTTAGCAACAAAAATTAAGCTGTTTGAATATATGAATTTCAGATATTGTGGAAAATCATTCAAGTATTTTAAAGGTATGCGACGCCATGAGAAGAGCCACAATGAAGAGGAGTCATTTACCTGTAACCAGTGTGGTCTGAAATTTGCTCGTAAAGAGAATCTTGATCGACATAAGATAAGTCATGGGGAGGCAAGTTTTCAGTGTAAAACGTGTAAGAAAGTATTGAAAGATGGCCGAGCCTTACAAGAACATGAGTTTACTCATCTTATTGCTAAAGGTTGCAGGTGTTTTGTTTGTGGGGAAATGTTTTACAGTTCGAATAAATATTTCACGCACTTGTTTGTTGCGCATAGTATTCAGAAACAAGATGCGCAGTTAATGATTATCGATGAAAAGTTGAAGAAAGATAATAAACAGGCAAAGAGTGATCAAAAAGAAACTTTGACAGCTAGCGTAGCAAGTAATGCTCCGGTCACTGGGCAAAGTGTGTCCTTTGATGTCAGTGTTTCCGGAATTCTTGAAAATGCAAGCAAGGAGACAATGAGTGTGTTAACAAGGGTGGCGACGGAAAATCTGCGACTTCACTCTCAAGATGTGCCTGATCAAGAGAAGGGGAATATTATAATCCCCCCTTTGAATCCTATGATTATGTTTGAAAAAAATAGAATTACCTCCCTTGAGAATACTGTTGGGACTAACGGGGGTTTCAGTTTAGAGCACAAAGCTATTGGTAACAGTGTGGGTGAGGCTTTGTCTTTCCCTGATCATGCTTACGGTCAGTCGTTGAAACAAGTGGAAAATCATAGCAATCATTCAAGCGCTTTAACCATGACTCATTCAGAAGGTGCAATGCAGCATCAGGGAATTAGTGAAAATGTTCTCGGCTTTGTGACTAGTAATGCATTAACGAGTATCAACAATCTAACCTCATACATCGGTCAGCGGCAGAATTCACTCACGCCTCTGACCAATTTAACAACAAGTCTTCATCAGGACGAACATGGTGCTATAGAGAGTCTACGACAACTTCAGGACAACTCAGCGGTCCCTATCACACTTGTACCCGCAACTGTGGGTATGGGGGTCAGTCAGGGTCAACAGAATGTAGGGATGACCACCACAGGGTCAAATGAAGGCAGTGGCCAATCAAATTATTCTATACAGAATCTCTATTGATCATTTATCGTTTTTTGTTGTCTTCCATTGGGTTTTATTGATATTCAGTATTTAGGTTTTATATTTAAAACTGCCATTTACATGTGTATTCATGGTATTTCATGTAGGATTTATAAGAAATGAAGTTTGAATGATAGATTAAAGCTCAGAGAAGTGTCTATATTAGGTTTAGATAGTATTATAAATGTCTTCTTGTTTGTAAGCATAAGTGAATTAATTATACAAGAGTGGGGTCAAGTGATTCATGTTGATCTCAACAGGCATCAGCCTTGCCATTAGTAGAGCCAGGTCAGCCTACACATCTATGTCGTGACTGCACTCTAACCAGGCTATTTCCTGAACTTGACCTTGAATTTGAAATGTCCTTGACCTTAAATAGCAAATTATGGTAATTTCACATATTTTTTTGCTATAATTGGCTATAACTTTGTAATTTATAAATGGATACAACAATCCTAAGGACAAGACCTTCAATATGGTTTGTTCAAAGTTGAACTTTACCTTTATTTGACCTTAGTTGTCAAGGTTACATGTACATTTGTAAATTATTAAATTTTGCTTGAGTTTTGTTAACTTTGATATTATCTTATAGATTTGATTCATACTTGAACAAAACAACACTTATACCAGCATTTTGAATTTTTAAAGATTGACCTTGACCTTAAAGTAACATTGACTCATGGTAAAGTTGTTAAAATGTGCTCTAATTGCCATATCTTTGTTACTAATGGACAAGTTTAGTTCATACTTTGAAAAAGCAACTCTAAGGACCATGATTATGGACATATTAAAAACTTCAAGTATGTCCTTGATCTGTAAATGACCTTAATTGTTAAGGTCAAATATGAAATTTCATTCAATTCTGTACAACAAAAATGTTTTTGTTGAAAATTGTTGAAAACCTTTTACTACAGTTTCTGTCTGTGGCTTTCAGTGATTGAAATCTAAACTGTTAGCTAAGGTGAAAATATAAATTATGTTTGTTTTTAAATTATTGGTTAATATTTATTGATTCTTAATTGAAATATGTGATACTCATTTCACATGAAATCAAATGAAATCACTTGTAATAGGAACTTTGTTGTGACTTTAGGTTAATTGACACTCTGTACCAAATTTGACTGTTGTAATATAGTTATTGGTGCATATTTATTTTTTCTGTTTTGATATCTCAATAAGTCAGAAAGACTTATAAATAGGGGTGGTCAATGTATGTAAATATGTTTGTTAGTTCTCTTTAAACGTTGTTGAAATTGCTTTTGTTGCCAATAGAAAGTGCATCTACCCAAGCATCAGGTACAGACCAAGATCAACAAGCATATGGATGCTGTTTGATCATGGTTTTACACTCTTTGCTTTTCAGTCAGTATTTATTTTAGTATTTATTTTTTAACTTTCAAGTTTTCCATAACAATTATGAATTATTTTGTCCAGATTGTAAAACTAAACCTCTAAAGTTTATTTTAGATGTTTAGTTGGGTAATGGTTTAAAGGCATCAATGAATTTCACAAAATGCATATCATGGACTAATGAAATTTGGTTCTGATTTTAATTTAAACATCCGTACCTCAAGTATTTATGAATAACTTTTCTTCTGTTATATGAAGGGATACAATGGCATGTTTCACAAATATTTGTATGTGTTTGGTTTATGTTTTTGTAGTGACTTTAGGTTACTTGAAACTCTGTCCCAAATTTGACTGTTATAGTTATTGGTGCATATTTATTATTTCTGAAATGTTATCTTTCTATGTCAAGAAGACTTATAAGAAGGGGTGGTCAGTGGATGTAAATATGTTTTGTTAGTTCTCTTAAAACTTTGTTAAAATTGCTTTTGCTGCTGACAGCAATTGCATCTTTCCAAGCATCCAGTACAGACCAAGATCAGCGGGCACAATCTACCATCTGATCATGGTCCGCACTCTTTGCTTTTCAGTCAGTATTTATTTTAGTATTTATTTTTTAACTTTCAAGTTTTCCATAAAAATTATGAATTATTTTGCCCAGATTGAAAAACGAAAGTTCTAAAGTTTATTTTAGATGTTTAGTTGGGTAATGGTTTAACTTTAATGGCATCAATGAATTTCACAAAATGCATATCATGAACTAATGAAATTTGGTACTGATTTTAATTTTAAACTTCCCTACCTCAAGTATTTATGAATAACTTTTCTTCTGTTATATGAAGGGATACAGTGACATGTTTCACAAATATTTGTATATGTTTGGTTTATGGTTTTAGATTGACCGTTCAAATAATGATCGGGCTATTCTTAGCATTGGCATAACAGTTGGTAAAAGATTTTGTGCTAAAATTGATACATGTACATATATATCATTTTATACAGAAGTGTAATATTCATATATTATATTTGGATGGCTTACTTGCACACATATCAAATTCTTTTATGGCCCTGACTTATAGTACATTATTATTGTATATTATTGTCATTTCCTGAGAAAAGTCAAGCCTACTGTTCATCTAACAACTGTTTGCTTATTTGTTTGTTAGTAGTTAAACTCATATGAATAAATGTGTGCTTTTTTATTGAGATTACGTTTGCAATATACTTTTTTCTTTTGATCATTTTTATCAAGCATTTAAGTACTTATTTATTGTGTGACTTTAGAATTTAGTTTTATATAATTATTTTGTATTGTTTTTGTGTTTTGTTACAGATTGCTTTTAAATGTATGCATTTTAAAAACATCATCAAATTTTGATGCCAAAATCCAATAATTACATTTATTCAATAAAGAAAACAACTATAAAATCTGGATATATGTGTTGCTTGTTTATTTAAAATCTTTTTGGCTCGTTTTGCGATCATGGCTAACACTAGATCATGCCGTCAAATATGATATACTTTTGTTTCACTAAAATGAGAATAGCTGGCTAGATTTTCACTGTGTGTAAATTTATATCTATATTTTGTTTTAATTAATCTGCCTTATTCGATAGGTGCTTAAAATCATGTTGCTGGTTTGGTTGGAAATTTGCCTGACAGGTCATAATGGTCAGGCAACTTTTGAAAAGAGGGTAAACTGATACAAGTTTGTTGGTCTTTTTTTACACCAATTTGAAATGTTTGATCTTATCTCGGTGGTCAGTCCATCTTACCAACTTTCCTCGGTAACTTACTGGTAATTACCAATTTCCTAGTGAGTCACTGACTATAAATCCCACATGATTTCTGAATCAGCAGTGACGGACAAATGAGCAATAGGCACAAATCCCATTAGATTCAAAGTCTGAGATCAATAATCACAATACATATATACATGTATATGACTTTAATAACTTCAATTTTCATATCACATTAGTTGTAAGTTTACTAAAATCTGGATCGATTTGATCATTCTTTATCTGAACAACAACTGTTACATACTAGTATAAATGGTGATAGGCCTGTAATGTCAATAGGATATTTGTGTGGCAAGTTGGCGCATAATGCTTGCAGTCTGACGACTCTATTACCTGGCTATTGAAATTGGCACATATGCTTGCAGTTTGCTGGCTAGTTGAACAAACCTCGGTTTTTTATAATATTTCACAATGTAATAACTTATCACATACCCATACCGCTTTTGCTAATCCATATTGGTATTGGTATGCTCCAATGGTATTGCATGCCTGTGTATATATTTTAAAGCCATGTCATTTGCGTTAAACAAACATAGCCTAAATGTAAGCGCTATACTATATTCATGTCAACGAAAAAAGAAAAAAAAAATTTCAGTGTTCACAGTTGTAATAAACAGAATTTATACATGTGTATTTGTATAGTTTCAGTACTAAATTTATTGAACTAGTTGAAAAAAATTTTGGTCACAGAGGCTTGCATAATATGATTTAGGAGTTCAGTACTGAACCTATACACTCATTTAATATACTCTTTTGTACAATGAAACTGTTAGTGTTAATTGACAGGTATAAATAATTTTATTGTTTGAGCAATATTGACACTATCGCAATCTATCCTAGACCCAAATATAGTCCACCAGTGGTAATAATACATAGAAAGATAAAACAAATCCTTTGAAATATAATCTGTGTCATTAAGAAAGATTTTAAAAAGATCCTGAACAATCAAAGACATTAATAGTTCATTGGTATCATCAAACTAGGGAAAAAACTTAGTGGTGTTCAACCACCAAACATGACATTTTTACATTACATCGTGTACATTGCACCGTCTCTTTGGGAAACTGAAAGTAAGTTATTTGACACATTTTGTGTTATTGAAATTTGTTGCTATTTACAACAATTTAGTGATAAATACTACATTATGTATGTAGTATGAATTTAACATGTTCACTGCAGACTTTCAGTTTTAATGATTAAATAGCTTTTATGAACTGTATTAACATGCGAAATCAGGTTCATAAAAAGAATGAATTATATAAGTTTATCTGTTCAGGCAAGACATGGAAACCCGTACATTTAATGATTCACACATATTTGATGTAATAATTTCTGTTCTATTCTTTTGTCAATGTGTTTACAATCGCCTTCCTGCTAGTTATAAACGTTAGAATCATGTAGAAAGTTGTAGATCATATTAAAACTACTATTTCTGCTATCAATATAATTGAAACATTTATGGACATTGCAGAAAATTGTATTGCAGACTCACTAATAGTTCCTTTCCTACCATCAAAAACTTACATAACCTTGTCAAAATTATCTTGATGTCTCTGACAAGTCTTATTAAATAATATCAATAAGACTAGTCAAAATATATTGACGTGCCAAAGCTTGATTCTGAGATATTTTCGTTCTGGGGCAGAAAGTAGAGGCGAGATATTGCCCAGACACGAAAATAGCACAATATCTCGTCGCGCAGTACAATTAGTTGGACTAGTTAGATGTCAAAGAGACATCAGGATAGTTTTGATGGTAGGATAGGAACTAGCCTAATTAATTAGGCATAAATGGTTTGACATGGTTTAATAACAAACTGTTTTTTTTTCCTTACTAAATCGTCATACTGTTTTGGGAAAAAGACACTGTCTGTCCAAAACTATCTTGATGTCTTTTTGACAAGTCTAATTAGCTCAAAATGTTCATGTCAAAATCAGCCTTCAGAGACATTAGTAATTTAGAAATTAATTCAATTTAAGAATTAATTTTTTAAAACCATTGATAATGATTTAAACAAATAAATTTATAATAAAACAAATTTTCGCATTTTGCTATTAAACCCAAAACACAGTTTTAATTGAAGTCTTGCCAAAATCGTAGAAATCCTTTGTTATTTGCACATGTTAATATCTGAAAAATGGATCAATGTGAGGATAGACCTGATTTCCTGACTGATAGGTATTTATTTTTAGGATACACTAACACATGCATAGTCCTAAAATGTGACATTGCTTTGTGATATTTTCCCTTCTTGGCAGGCTTGCCGGACATGAGTTTTAATAAGTGCGTACATCTACTATTTTGGACTACAATGTTATACATTGTATAAAATATGCATTGATTTCATAATTTTTATGTGTTAATACTGTTACTTAAAAGGGCAAGTGCTAATTAATTTTAGATAATATAGCTATAAAGTACATTAAGTACATCTAAAAGACTCCTTTCTTCTGCTTTGTCACAAAACTTTTGTTGAACTGTTGTTTTTTTCATAGGCTATTAGTGTACATTTGGGTATGCTGTTTCTACTGAAGTATTTATAACATTAGAAGTCATGGCATCACTCCAGGACCATGATATAAGTCATCATTCATCAAGTAGACCAAGTCGTCAGAATCATTATAAACAATTTCCTGCAGCAATATGGGGACGGGATATCAACAAATCTTACGGAAAACTATGTGTTCTCAATAATCTACATATAACTGTGCCAAGAGGGAGTATGTAAGTGTGTTTGATTTTCAATACGTAATAGTCTTTCCTTAATGTTATGTTTATGTTATACACCAGTTAGTTACAACACCATTTTTTAAAACCATCGTGTGAGGGTATGAGGGAGGTGTGCAGAAAAGAGGCAGAGGCAAGTGTGTGAGGCAAATGAGCCAAACTTTTACCTTCTATTCGCAAAATAGCATGAGTTATTTCAAACTTGAATTGTTACTTGAGTTATGTTGATTTTCCCATGTGACGGTTCTTGCAAGGTTGGCCTTTAATAATGACATTGGGTTTGATAATAGAAAGTCAAAGCTATTGATAGCAAAACATTCTATCAATGTTAAAAGAGCACTTTGAGCAGAGCAAGATCAGCAGACACTTTAGCCGTCGTATCATGGTCTGCACTGTTATCTTTTCAGTCAGTATATATTTTGAAATTTTCCAAAAAAATAATGAAACAGTGAATGTTTTTTTTATAGATTAAAAAATAGACATGTTCATTTGATAAATATAGCATGATAAGCATGGATGGGGTAATCAGTTAATGGTAATATTCTGTAATCAATTACTCAAACACAAGTTATTAAATGTATTCAGTTACTTATCTGAATGTAACTTAATTTATTCAATTAATATATCTGTGAAATAATGTATGTCTGTATTCTTGATTACTTTTTGATTATCATTGATAAGAGTTAAAATTTTAATTTAATTTGTAACACATTGTTCATTCATATTTCCTTTGCTCCTGTTTTAGATATGGCTTACTGGGACCTAGTGGGTGTGGTAAAACTACATTGCTACG
Source organism: Ruditapes philippinarum (assembly GCF_026571515.1). NCBI lineage: Eukaryota > Metazoa > Mollusca > Bivalvia > Venerida > Veneridae > Ruditapes > Ruditapes philippinarum. Next base: position 374,552 of record NW_026867297.1, on the reverse strand, counting down.
ATGTGTGATTGGACGTCTACATGTTGACAGTGGTCATGTGATAGTTTTAGGGGACAAACCTGGAGCTAGAGGTCATAAGGTGCCTGGGAGCATGGTTGGATATATGCCACAAGTATGTATATATGTACATAATTTAGACTAAGCTATAGTCTTCAAGATTTGGTCCTTGACTTACTTTTGTTCTCTAGAAAGAGTATTACAAATACAGGTATATTATAATTAAGTTTCTACAGTCTGACTTTACAAGAATGAAGAAGGAACATTTTTAAGATCTCATTTTGGAATCATTTTACTCCTCTTGGGGTCAACTGTGCAAAAATTCAAACTGACAAAAAGCTGATGTCACATTTCTTTGAAATAAAGTACATGTACATTTTGTATACTTCTTTGTTCTGAAATATGATATGGACCATGAGGTTTCTATTTCCATACTTTTGGGAGCCTTTGTGGTCAAGTGTATATGGTTGACTTAGAATGTTTTGCCCTTAACTGTTTTGTGTTAGATCCCTGCCAGGAACTTTGGAATCTTTCATTTTTCAAAAATTTCAAGGTAGCTTATGGAACGTGTGTGACTGTATTCAGTGCCAAGTTGTGCCTGAAATAATGCATCGAAAGCTTCCTGAGAACTTCCTCTGACATCGAAACTGTAAAATTACCACCTGACTTTCACAGTGAAGCAAAACTTCTCTTTACTTTTGTCATTATATGGGTCCAGTGTTTTTGTATAATGCAATAGTAAGCATTTATGTTTTTATCTTCAGGAAACAGCATTATTTACAGATCTCACTATAGCAGAAACATTGAAGTATTTCGGTACATTACATGGAATGACCAATGAACAGATTAAACTCAGAACAGATTTTCTTATAGATTTTTTGACTCTACCAGAGAAAAGTAGACTCATCTGTCAACTAAGGTAAGGTTTCATCTGTCAAGTAAGTTGATGTTCGTCTGTCAACTAAGGTGAGGTTCATCTGTCAACAGTCAGTAAGACTCATCTGTCAACTAAGGTAAGGTTTTATATGTCAACTAAGGTGAGATTCACTTGTCACCTAGGTGAGGTTCATCTGTTAGCTAAGATGAGGTTCATTTGTCAACTTAAGTGAGGTTCATCTGTCAAATAAAGTAACGTTCATCTGTAAACTAAGGTAAAAATTCAAACTGTCAACCAAGGTCATGTTAATCTGTCAGTAAAGGTGACGTTTATCTGTCGACCAAGATAAGGTTTCATCTGTCAACTAAGGTGAGGTTTCGTCTGTCAACTAAGTTAAGGTTTGTCTGTTAACTTAGGTAAGGTTTGACTGTCAGCTAAGAAAATCTTCAGCTGTCAACTAAGATGAGATATCTGTCAATTAAGGTAAGGTTCCATCTGTCAACTAAGATGAGGTTCATCTGTCATCTAAGGTAAATTTCACTCTCAACTAAGGTATGGTTCATCTGTCAACTAAGGTGAGGTTCATCTGTCAATTAAGGTAAGGTTCCATCTGTCAACTAAGATGAGGTTCATCTGTCAACTAAGGTAAGATTTATATGTCAACTAAGTTGAGGTTTGTCAAGCTGTCCCCAACTTTTACGATCTCTTAGTTTTGTTGATTTTGCAGAAGTACACTGATTTATATGCATTAGCATTCTCATTAAAACATATTTTTTACTTCCAATTTTGAAAAAGTTCATTTATATATGGACTATGCTGTTGAGAAGAAATAACAAATGAAATGAATAATATTAACCTTGCATCAAATTTTTGCTATAAGACCGTCAGAGAAAAAGGTCATATGATATGAAATTAAAAATCTGCAAGTTACATTGTTTTCTTTTATCAAAGCATGCCTATATGCATGATTTTAAGCAATAGTGATTTCCTTTGTTAAAATCACAGACCATGGGTAAGGTAACTTGAGTGTTTCTGTACTGAAAAGAAATTCATGCCCCTTATTAAATTAAAAATGCCTGTTCCAATGAACAAGAGATTGAAACGCAGTACACAGTCATTAAAACCTTGATGCTATATTTAGATTTACCAATGCAGTTATAACTCATCATATATAAGAGTCAAATGTATTTAAACTATTCGGGAACACAAATTCTGGTAATGTCTCTAATTTTTGAAAGATTAAAATGTTTTAGTGTTGTGTTTACAGTGGCGGTCAGATGAGGCGGGTGTCTTTCTCTGTGGCTCTCTTGCATGAACCAGAATTACTTATTCTAGATGAACCAACTGTAGGTGTGGATCCTTTACTCAGGGAAAGGTAGGTGGATGATATATGAATTTGAAGACAAATTTGATAACTGAATTTATATTGATTTACTGATACGTAGTGTATGTACATTGTTTACCTTTAACATTTATGAGAACTGTCATTTGTTGAGAAAAGGGAAACCTATGAAATTTTGTAAATTTGGCAGTTATTATAATGTTAATATGTACTTAAAAATTGTTTTAATGTAGGATTAAGGATCATTTCCTGAACTATTTTCTGCTTGTTTTATAAAAAAAATTGGGATCATTTGGTGAATAATTTTGCTTGTTCTATATAGAATCTGGGATCATTTGGTGAATTATTTTCTGCTTGTTTTATATAAAATCTGGGATCATTTGGTGAATTATTTTCTGCTTGTTTTATATAGAATCTGGGATCATTTGGTGAATTATTTTCTGCTTGTTTTATATAGAATATGGGATCATTTGGTGAATTATTTTCTGCTTGTTTTATATAGAATCTGGGATCATTTGGTGAATAATTTTCTGCTTGTTTTATATAGAATCTGGGATCATTTGGTGAATTATTTTCTGCTTGTTTTATATAGAATATGAGATCATTTGGTGAATAATTTTCTGCTTGTTTTATATAGAATCTGGGATCATTTGGTGAATTATTTTCTGCTTGTTTTATATAGAATATGAGATCATTTGGTGAATTATTTTCTGCTTGTTTTATATAGAATCTGGGATCATTTGGTGAATTATTTTCTGCTTGTTTTATATAGAATCTGGGATCATTTGGTGAATTATTTTCTGCTTGTTTTATATAGAATCTGGGATCATTTGGTGAATTATTTTCTGCTTGTTTTGTATAGAATATGAGATCATTTGGTGAATTATTTTCTGCTTGTTTTATATAGAATCTGGGATCATTTGGTGAATATTACTAGTCATACACAGAATCAGGTGACCATTATACTGACCACACATTACATAGAGGAGGCTAGACAAGCTGACAAGGTTGGTTAATAATTGAATATTTTATAATACTATTTCTGGTAACTAGAATGTACTCTCATATTGGTTGGTAAAAGTGGTTTCGATGGCTTACAATTTTAAGCTTGTCTATTTAGCTTAATATAATGTAACTGTACCTGGATATGTGATATCATGTTCTGATTTACAGTTGAATGTTGATTCCTCAAAACTATTATTGGATTTAGGAGAAAGTTCAAGTTTTCATTGGTTTCGAGCTTTCATAGGTACATTTCTTATTTTTGGGGACTGGTGGTGGTGATGTTGGTAGTTTTCACTCTGGATCACGGCAGTTAGCCACATTGAATTTACCATATCACCGTTCAGCTAAGACATCATTCCTGGCAGGCTGTCAAGCAGTTTACCAGTACTAGATGCCTTCACTTTCGTAAGAAATTGTTAATTTCATGCCAGAGCAGAGGTACAGTGTGAATGACCGTAAAAAGGATTTCATGAGCAACCCAATGAAAGTGACCTGCACCATCCGGGAGACGAACAAGGGTGGCCTGATTCACAGTCCAACGCCCTACCTATTGAGGTAACCAGATGGCCTTTTGTGGGGACTGTTTGTCATGGTGGTATTTAAAGTTAGTATTGGTCTAGGCTTGTTATATATTGGACACATTTGCGCATTCTGAGTGCAATTAATTAAATGATATATTTTAAGATTATTTACTAAAAATTTCTTTTATTCTGAAGATTTAATTAAATTATGATTTTATTTATTCCATTTGAAGGTAGGCTTTATGAGAAATGGTAGAATTCTAGCAGAGGAAGAGCCTATGAAAGCCATAGAGAAATATCATATGACAGTAAGAAGTTTATACATGTATAATTTACCCATAATATACCCCATGCATATAGTTTTTAAAGCTGCATGCCTCCACATTATGATAAATTTTATGATTAGTTCAGAAATGATTCAATTCAATTAAATACTGATAATGTCAAGGAATAAAGTAATATTAAAGCTACTTGAAGGAACTACCAATCCATAAAAAAACACCTGAAATGTGTTAATATATGCAAAATAGCCTTAACTTTGTACAGGATAGGTGCCATGTTGTTAGTTGCTGTCAAGTGTGTCAAGATTTCAACATTACTATATTTATCTAAAAAAAAAAATGTAAGATGTAATATTATTGATGCTGTTATAATGTATGTACTTTGAAATGCTTGCTTGTGAAAGGTCATTAACATGTATTTTACATTAAAATGGAAACGCAATATTTCAGAGTTTAGAGAATGTGTTTCTAAAGTTGTGTCAGGATGATATAGAGGGTACTCCAGCAGATCTTGCTCAAGATACCAAACAGGTAGACAATTTAATTTGTTAACATAATAGGTAGAATACACTTTAACATTCAATTTTGTTTGTTGGGTTTTATGTCAGACCGACACAGTATAGCTTTACTGGTGGAGGAAGAACTCAGGTGCCCTTCCTTGAATTATTTCAGGCACGAACGGGCACCTGATAAGAACCACCAACGTTTCGTAAGCTAGCTGGATAGCTTCCTCACATGAAAGAATCCGAAGTCCCTGTCGGGATTCGAACCCACAGCGGTGAGGGGCAAGTGGTTTGAAGTCAACGACCTTAACCACACGACCACGGACACCCCTTTAACGTTCAATTTTAACATTCAATAAACTTGTATGCTCATATACAACATAGTACAGTTAAAGTAAGAAGTAGTAAGAAAAATTATTACATATCCAGTCACAACTTGCTCGAAAATGAAGTGACAAGTTGGTGACCAATGGATTTCATGTCATATAGTTACAAGTGAGGTTTTACACACGCATTATAAGGCTGCAAAGGAATGGTCAACTGTTCACTGCATACCTATAGAAAAGCGGAATAACCTGCTACCTAGACGAATGTCTGTTCAGATATGGTAGTTGTTGAAATTAAAGGGGAAGCATTATGGCAGGAAAATTCCATTATGTCAGTAGTAGTAGTATTCATTTAATATTATGACAGGAAGGGTGCGCTTCAGTCATTGACATTGAGACAAATACTGACAGGTCCTTCAACATGGTAAAATTTTAATGTCGCAGACCTGATATATTTAGGGTTATGCGTGGATTACTGCACTAAATTAGGAAACAGTGGGTAGAATTAGATAAGATTGAATTTTGATAGATCAGATGTTTTGAAATGCTTTTATGAATATACATGTGATTGTATTTTGAATAAGCAACATTTATATTTTCAGTATTCAGAAGTTCACGTTAATCATAGTGGAGGTGGGTTAGGTAATGGAAACATTGTTGTCCCTCGTTCAGACACTGACGATGATGATGTACCATTGTTAGACTCGGAAAATGTTATGCCCCCTGTAAAGAAACACTCCAAGTGGTCTGTTCCTATAGGTATGCCCAGTGGTAGGAACATTCTGGCTCAGTTTATCAAGAATCTCAACATTATGAAAAGAAAGATAGCGTAAGATATGTTCTTTTTTATCTTAAAGACACATTAAGCCTTAAAAATAAATGCCTTATTTTTTCTCCAGAAAGGGTAAATATGTGTTTTACACTGTTTTAAAAATGGATTTACAGCTTGTTAAATCTTTGTTTCCAAGGATCATATTTGTTACCGAGGAGTATTTGAGTATCTTGCTCACATCTTTGTTGCCAGGGAACCTCTTTGTTGCCAGGGAACTTTTTTGTTGCCAGGGAACATTTTTGTTACCAGGGAGCATCTTCATTACCGGGGAGCATTTGTGTTACCTGCTGTAAGTCTTTGTTCCCAGGAAAATTTTTGTTGGCATGGAACATTTTTGTTGGCATGGAACATTTTTGTAGCCAGGGAACATTTTTGTTACCTGGAAGCATCTGTGTTACCTGTAATCATCTTTCTTACCAATACTCTTGTTTATATCAGTCCATGTAACCACTGAGAGATAGTGTTGTTCTGTATTTGTTACAAATGTTCTTGTTTATTTCAGATTCCTGTTATTTCAATTTATGTTGCTTGGGAACATCTTTATTACCAATATTCTTGTTTGTTTCAGATTCCTGTTATTTCAGTTCATGTTTTTTGGGAACATCTTTATTACCAATATTCTTGTTTGTTTCAGATTCCTGTTATTTCAGTTCATGTTTTTGGGGAACATCTTTATTACCAATATTCTTGTTTGTTTCAGATTCCTATTATTTCAGTTCATGTTACCACTTGTAGAAATAGTTCTATTTTGTGTTTGTATTGGTAATGATCCATTTGGACTTCATATAGCTGTTATCAATAAAGACCAAGGAATTCTAGGCTTCAATATGGGGACAGCCTTCCTACAATCTATAGACAATCATACTATAATTCAGGTATTGTATTTACACATGTTTCAGGGGGTTGGGAGAGCTAAGTAGTCAAGGTATCTGCCTCTCAAGCCAGGGGTCATGGGTTCGAGCCTTACTCTTATCATAACCATGTTTCCAGATATGACACCAGTACTTGTTAAGAACAAGATTCATTAATAATCATTTCAGAAACTACAAGCTTTAATGAATATTTCTAAATGTTTGTTTACAATTATATAGAAGTAATTTAGAAAGTTTAAGAGTAAATATATAAATTTTTTGAAGGTTATCATTTATTTCAAGATCTGTAGAATAAGAAAATATTTTCATATTGTAAGGTTGGATTAATACATGTGTTTTAATACGTTTAGAAGGTAATGTTTATTTTACAGATATTCTTTATGTTCAAAGATTATTTTAGGATATTCATTAAGTTAAAGGATTATTTTACGGATATTTATTAAGGTAAAAGATTATTTAAGGATATATTTGAAGTTTCGGGATCTTTACAAGGTATTAACCAAGTATGTTTTTGTTTGAAAATATTCATGCAGCTGAAAAAAAAAGTTGTTTGATATATTTTTTCAGGATAAGGATTATTTCAGGATATTCATTGATTTTAATGACCTATTTCAGGATGATTATACAGATAAAGGTTATGAAGCAGCATTCAGATCAGTACAACAAGCTAAAACTTGGGGGCTTGTCAGTATAGGAGAAAATTTTACTACAGATCTTATGCTACGGTAAGTTACACATGCTTTTTATCCCTTGAACCCCATTTAAATCCTTTTAATCCTGTTAAATCCTAAATTATAAGCCTTTGCCACCAGTATAGAAACAGGCTAGCTTGCTTTTTTTAGGACCCAAAAGTTACTAGCCTTTAGTCAGTGTATCATGTTTTTTATTCCTGACCTTTTTGAACTGAAAATAATTAGCCTGGAATCTGTAGAGTCAGGTCAGCTTGCTTTTTATACGCCCTGGCGGGCGGGCGGGCGGGCGGCGTCCAATTTTGTCCGGAGCATATCTCCTACATGTATGGAGGGATTTTAATGAAACTTCATAGAAATGTTCACCACTATGAGGAGCAGTGTCGAGCACATGAACCAGGTCTCTAGGTCAAAGGTCAAGGTCACACTTAGAGCTCATTGAAAAATGCTTGTCCGGAGCAAAACTTCCACATGTATAGAGGGATTTCAATATTACTTGGCACAAATGTTCACCATTGTGAGGTGGAGTGTCGCGTGCAAGATTCAGGTCCTTGCGGCCAAGGTCAAGGTCACACATAGAGGTCAAAGTTCAGATAAAAATATGAAGATGTGTATATGGACCATTTAGTCATCATTTATTGAGGGATTGTAACACAAATGGTCATTATCAAGACTATGGCTGTGATACATATAATTTAGGTCAATATATACAAGGTCAAGGTCACTAAAGATGATGAAAAATCCAGATTTTGTAAATAGAATTTAATCAAAGGGGGACAACAAAGTTATTACTTTGTTCATAAATGACTTACACAATTACTCCCCTTGATCTACTTTCACTTTCAATTCTAAAAATAGAATTTAATCAAAGGGCATAAAATAATCCTCTTTCTTGGACTTGAGTATGTTCTAAAGAATGTAACATTTATTTACACATGTTTCATTCATTGGTCAAGATTCTTAACTATGATAACTATGGTGTTCTGTATACTTGGTATTTGTTCATAAATATCATACAGTAATTACCTTATCAAATGTAAATACTTTCTCATAGAAATTTAATTATATTTTAATTTTCAAGTAAATATCAGTTCAGCTCTCCTACATGTATGGAGGGATTTTCATGAAACTTCATAGAAATGTTCACCACTATGAGGAGCAGTGTCGCGCACATGAACCAGGTCTCTAGGTCAAAGGTCAAGGTCACACTTGGAGCTCATTGAAAAATGCTTGTCCGGAGCAAAACTTCCACATGTATAGAGGGATTTCAATATTACTTGGCACAAATGTTCACCATTGTGAGGTGGAGTGTCGTGCGCAAGATTCAGGTCCTTGCGGCCAAGGTCAAGGTCACACAAAGAGGTCAAAGTTTAGATAAAAATATGAAGATGTGTATAGGGACGATTTAATCATCATTTATTGAGGGATTGTAACACAAATGGTCATTATCATGACTACGGCTGTGACACATGTACTTTAGGTCAATATATGCAAGGTCAAGGTCACTAAAGATGGTGAAATATCCAGATTTTGTCTGGAGCATATCTACTACATGTATGGAAGAATTTTTATAATACTTTATGGAAATGTTCACCACCATGATATGTATTGCTCCATGCATGATCCAGGTCTCCAGGTCAAAGGTCAAGGTCACGAGCTCATTGAAAAAACGCTTGTCCGGAGCAAAACTTCTACATTCATAGGGGGATTTCAATATAACTTGGCACAAATGTTCACCATTGTGAGGCTGAGTGTCGCACGCAAAATTCAGATCCCTGCGACCAAAGTCAATGTTACACATAGAGGTCAAAGTTCAGATAAAAATTTGAAGATGTGTGTAGGGACCATTTAGTCATCATTTATTGATGGATTGTAGCACAAATGGTAACTATCATGACTACAGGTGTGACACATTTAATATAGGTTAATATTTGCAAGGTCAAGGTCACTGGAGATGATTAAATATCCAGATGTTGTCCAGAGCATATTTTCTACATGCATGGAGGAATTTTAATGTTACTTTATAGAATTGTTCACCACCATGAGACGTAGTGCCCTGCACATAAACCAAGTCTCTAGGTCAAAGGTGAAGGTCACAGTTAGAGCTCATAGAAAAACGCTTGTCTGGAGCAAAACTTCTACATGCATAGAGGGATTTCAATATAATTTGGCACAAATGTTCATCATTGTGAGGCTGAGTGCCGTGCATAAAATTCAGGTCCCTGCAACCAAGGTCAAGGTCACACATCCTGTGCATATCTTCCCTACTGATTTGTTTTAAGGTTCATTTAACAACACAGTGCCAAGAATAAAAACTTGCTTGCGAGATAACACTTATCCATAATGCCCCCATCTCCATCTAAAGCTTTCGTAAACGGGCGTATTTTGTGACTATGGCACCCTTGTTATACCTTAGCCTTTGCCACCAATATAAAATCAGGCCAGCTTGCTTTAAAAGCTTTGATCCTGCTGGAGTAAGACATCTCTTTATCCCTTTGTTCAGCAATTTTCTCTATATTCCTTTGGTCAGCAAACTTTCTATTTGTTTCTTTGTTCTGCAAAATTTCTCTTTATTCCTTTGCTCAGTAAACTTTCTCTTTATTTCTTTGGTCAGCAAAATTTCTCTTTTTTCCTTTATAAAGCTAAATTTCGCTTTATTTCTTTGCTCAACAAATTTTCTCTTCATTCTTTTGCTTTGCAAAATTTCTCTTTATTCCTTTGCCAATCAATCTTTTTTTATTTCTTTGCCAAGCAAACTTTTTTTATTCCTTTGTTCAGCAAAATTTTGTTTTATTTCTTTGCTAAACAAATTTTCTCTTCATTTCTTTGTTTATCAAAACATCTCTTTATTCCTTTGTTCAGCAGAATTTCTTTATTCCTTTGCTCAGAAAAACTTCTCTTTATTCCTTTGCTTGCAAAATTTCTCTTTATTACACATTGTTCAGCAATGAATGTCACATGTTTATATAAGGGAAGATTATTATGAGGTTATTAGTGCTTATATCAAATTGCGGGCAGAAAAAAGATATTTTGAAATGCAGTTAAAATGATATATTTCAATATATTTACCAGGTTTCAGGGAGGTAATTTATCAGATTCTGTAATAGATGGCAGTTCAATAAAGCTCCAGTTGGACTCTACTAGTAAGAATATTATTAAATTTGTGCTTTGTAGATACTTTTCAAATTGTGTAACCCAGCCAAAAAAAAAATTTATATTTTTAAAATCACAATTTGAAACTTGTCTAATATTTTTTTTAGTTTGTGATTATACAAAATGTAGTTTTCATGTAGGATTTGTTCAATAAGTATAGATGTTTAACTCCAGAATTTAGAATGTATGAGAATTTTCAGGCTAACCTGGGGATTCAAACATATTTTTACAGTTGTATCTTTGTGGTGTTGCATTAATTAATGATAAATATTTTATTTTAGATGAACAAGTGGCCATTGTGTTAATGAAGAAGATTACAGATGCTTTTGAGTTATTTGCCAAAGAAATGCTGACAAAGATGAAGATAAATCCTAAATTAGCTAGTCTACCTATTGAGGTTTGTATGTTACGGACTTCTTTGACATTATGTAGATAAGAGTTATCTGCCCGCTTAGTTAATAGATAGAAAATCTGATAAGTAAGAAAATCTGATAAGTAATCCAGGCCTTGAGGTAACAAAACTTCTTTTTGCACTCAGTCTCAAATCTCAGGATTTTCATTGGTCGGTGGACATTTTGTTGCAGTGTCCAACCAATCAAATACCTGATATCTGAGTTTGAGCTTCGAGAAGTTTTTTATAACCTCAGACCCAGGTGTTGCTGGTTCATTCGTCTGGCACAGCATAATTTCTCTGTGACAATTGATCTTGAACATTGAGTCTAATAGTCAAAATTCTCTCACCGCTGATTCAGAGATTATGTGGGATTAGTAGTCAGTCACTTGTGGAGAAGTTGGTATTTACTTGTAAGTTATCAAGTTAGACGAGTCAATCCCCAAGATATGGCCAAAAAATAAATGTTAATGTGGTTTTGAAATGATACATACTACTAGATTCTCACAACTTGTTGAGATCTATTTTATTCCATTCTTATCTGTTTTATATTTTATTGATGTATAAACTAATGAGAATATTGTATTTCTATGAAAATATGCCCCATATGATGCAATTCAGTCTGTGCTCTTTTTGATCTTTTCCATTCTGTTGTAATTTTTTCTTTTCTATTGATGTTTCCCATGTTATAGTCTCATTAAGTTATTTGAAAATATTTAGTTACTCTTTATAGAGATATATAAGAAATTCACTTAAATCAAATACACAATGTCGTCACAATTATTTCCAGATGTTGAAACCTGTATATGGTGATTTAGACGCAACTTTCACTGAATTTATGGCGCCAGGTGTCATAATCTCGTAAGTTGTCAAAATTCTGAAAATTTTTGCACAATGATGTTGCAGGTAATTTTACTTGTTTAACTTACAATGGAGCAAGTGTTGTTGACTATCACATTGTCTCGTCTGATATTTTGTCTCATATAAGTTTTATTAGCCATCATAAGATTTTAGGTGGAACCTACACAGATTCTAGATTTTACTTATCTTATGTAGAAATTTAACTCTAAAAATCCCTTTGAAAAAGTTTACATTTCAAATATATTCTCATTTTAGCTTTATAACATGAAATTATTTAGATCTTCATGTAAATTTATTTGATAATTTTTGTTATTTTCAGAATAACATTTTTCTTGGCGACTGGTTTGACAACGTTAGTGTTTATCATGGATAAAAAGTTAGGGATGTTAGATAGATGTCTTGCCTCAGGTAATTCAACTATTTAATAAGCTAGACTTTAAAAAAAAATAGGGTGCAGTTTTAGACTCATCCAGGCATGAGTGTCGCTGTCACACTTTGGTTAAGTTTTTTGTAGATATCTCCAAAACTACTAAATGGGATGAGTTGAAACATTGAATACATATTTGAGAGCATAATAGGTTGCCACTGTGCAATGCCCATAAGACCAGCGCTTTTTGAACTTGAAGAATGTTTTTTTGTTTTTTTTAAAATTCTCTTGTTTTACTGTAAAGCACCGAGAATAGTTGAGCATCCTGTCCTACTGGGCGTTTTGTTTTGTGAATAAAGACCACAAGTAAAAGTATATACATTTTTGTATCATGAAAACATTATATGTTTACTGTATGTATTGTAACTGGTATAACAATTTCTTAATATTTATATTTATCTATATAAAACTGAAGTTAAAAAGATATATCTTGTGTCTTTTTTTTTTTGGTGTTAATTTATTTTAAGACTTTATTTTCATTCTCATGTTTGTAGGTATGGTTTCATTTGAGATTATGTTAGCTCATATGATAACACAGATGTTGATTGTTGTTGTTCAAGTTGCTGTGCTACTAACAGTGGCCCTGCTTGTGTTCAATGTAAGTGTTACATTTTAGTGTTACTTTATTACAGGTATTTTTTTCTTTTCTTAACCTTATACCTCCTGAAACTGGAAGTAATAAGCCTTTGCCACATTCATGCAGTCTGAAAGGACTTAAATTTTCACTTTGATATCCCTAAAATTGATAATGGACAGTCCCAAACTTGAAGCTGGGCAAGTCCATTTTAGACATTAAGCTGATAAAAGTGTTAAGTGTTCGCTGAATTTATATTGAAGTGATAGTGGTGTTGGTAGTTTATACTCCGGATCATTTCAGGAAGTCACATTAAATTTACAAGAGCACAGTTCAGCCATTGCATCGTTTCTGGGCAGGCTGTCAAGTAGTTTATCAGTACTATTTGCTATCACTTTCATAAGGAACTGATTAACTTATGTACATGCCAGAGCCAAGCTACAACTTGGAAATGACTGTAGAAATGATTTTTTGATCAATCACAATCAAAATGACTTGCACCATTCGGGAATTGAACCAAGGTCGCTGGATTCAGAGTCAAATGCTCTACCTATTGAGCTAACCATACGATCCTTTTACATTGAAGTTTCATTAATACAACTATTAAAAGGGAAGCTCTGCTTTGTTTATTTGCTCATTTTCTTCAATATTTTTACAAAAAGATATTAGTAACTTTAATCTGTTTTTTTTTTCAGGTTCCATGTCTAGGTCCCTTGATATGGGTAATACTGTTAGTTCTAATTCAAGGTTTTCTAGGAATGGCTTTAGGTAAGTATTATGATACCTGAAAAAAACCCTAGAAGATATTTTATGCTACCTATAAAATAATGATAAGAATGGTTAAAGGTATATATTATGATACCTGAAAAAACCCTAGAAGATATTTTATGCTACCTATAAAATAATGATAAGAATGGTTAAAGGTATATATTATGATACCTGAAAAAACCCTAGAAGATATTTTATGCTACCTGTAAAATAATGATAAGAAAGGTTAAAGGTATATATTATGATACCTGAAAAATGCCTAGAAGAATTGTTTTTAGGTATATTTTGTGATACCAGTAATGTTATAATAAGAATGCCTTTTAAGGTTTTTAGGATAAGTATTTTGATACCTGAAAAATGGCTAGCAGATATTTTATGATACCTGTAAAATAATGATAAGAATCTGAATGGCATAAGGTATATATTATGATACCTAAAAAATGGCTGGAAGATATTTTATGATGCTTATAAAATAATGAATAAGAATGGCTTATATGGTATATGTTATGATTCCTGAAGAATGCCTAGCGAATTGTTTTAGGTATATTTTGTATACCAATTATATAATAATAAGAATGCCTATTTAAGGTTTTAGAGTAAATATCATGATATCTGAAAAATGGCTTGAAGAATGGATAAAGTATAGAGCTTGGTCTAATGGCACTGGTTATACAGAATGGCCTGGCCCTTTACTGATAGCAAATAAACCTGTCATGATAAAAAAACATTGACTTTACCTGAGGGTTCAAAATAATTAATGTTTTCTATGTTGTAGGTGTGGTATATTCTGCAGTATGTAATGATGAAAACTCAGCTATACAACTTGCCTTAGGCTCTTACTTTCCTTTGCTACTTATTAGTGGTAAGCTATAAATTTCATTTTAATTTCTAAAGAAACTCCACTGAGGCTACTTGACATGCCGTAACTGGAAGTCATTTTTCAAGAGTTGTATACCATTTGATGAAGGTCTGGACCAATAGCTTGTGTGCAAATTGCCCGAATAATCATATTTATTGTGCAAAATGACCAAAAATGAAACTTTGAAAACTTGCAATGCTTTTCACTCAAACTGGGACAAGAATCACAAAAAAAATCAATATTCAATTTAATTCTGTGTATATTTTTTACTATCTTTTCCTGATTTATCCGTTCATTTGTACTAGAATTTCAAAAATTATGTTTCAAGGGTTTTTGACATTTTGTGCTGTATTTCAGGTATTTTATGGCCTATAGAAGCGATGCCAATATGGTTGAGGTATGTCAGTTATGTTTCACCAATGACATTTGCTTGTGAAGCTATGAGATGTATACTTGCCAGAGGTAAGTTCAAATTTGGTTTACATATACAATGTTTATCAAATATACACAGACCATCTGCTTCCCCCTGATTGTTAGAGAGTGGGGTCTAATGTATGTAGATAAATGGATGATACACATTTTCGTGGATATTTTTGTTTAACTATAATACATCTAATTCCTTGTGCTGTCTTTGGCTGTATCCAATGGTTTATGAGGGGAATCTGACAGTAGCTCACATTAGTTAACTCTCTGCCAGTTCACAGTTGACTTGCAGTGAACCAAAGCAAAAAACAAAAAGATATTACCTAATAGGTGCTAATAATTCTTAAAAATAACAATCTGTTAAACCCTTTCCATGTTAAATATCTTAAATGGACTAGTTCATCTATCATTTTGGACAAAACCATTCAATATTTTTAGGAAAAATTTCAAAATAAGTGTGCAGTGCAGACCATGATTAGACAGTATAAATGTGCCAGCTGATCGTAGTCTGCATTAGTAACTTGGGTATAATCTGTTGCCACCAACAGACTGAGGGTTATATTCATTGTTAAGATCTACCAGATTTTGAAAAATTTCAATATGATACACTGTTTAAAGAGTCATCTTGGTAAGTTGAAGTAAATTTTATGTGGAGCAGCATCATCACGAATAAATATCACATGGCTTTCTAGCTTGTCTGTTTTGAAGAAAATATCAAGCTATTATTACGCTGTGGCATTTTTGTTGTCGCCATTGACGCCACGCAAAAACTTTAATGTAGCCCATCATTCAAACATTTAAAAAGGTATACTTGGAAAACTTGCTTATCATTACAAGTAGTTATTTGACAAGGGACATAATTCTGAAAGCAAAATTTGTTTTAGTTATGCCTCTTATTAACTTAGAATTTTTTACCTTTATTGTTGCTATACACATGTGTGATATGGGTTTTTGGTTATTTGTCAAATTTTTCTTGTAATAAGTTTTTGTCATATAATGATATGAGAATGAAGTTTTGTGTGAAAGTAAACTTAATTAACCAAATAAATGTTATTTTTTCATAGGACTAGATATAGCATATTTCGCAGTATGGCGAGGATATTTGGTGTCGTCTGGTTGGTGTGTGGTTATTGTCATCCTTGGTGGAGTGATACTACGAGTTAAGGAGTAAAATACTACACGACACGGAGTAATGTTCTTTGTTATACCTGTGAAAATCCCTTGTTATCTTTATTTACATTGAACTGAAAGAGACAGAGTTTAGGAAAAAAATAATGAATTGGGTTTAAATACAGTATGAAACAAAATTCACGATTGACTGTTCTGAACAGACTTTAACCAGGAGTATGAAACATGGAGTGAGGTACAATGTAACAAAGAAAAATTATACTATGGTACAAGGAGTGAACTAGTTTTATTGCTGTTTTGTCATAAATTGATAAACTCAGTATTAGTAGTGCATAATGTATTTTTTATAATTTGTCAAGCATTTGGATGCTGTGTTATAGTTGAGGAATAAGATACTACATAACAAGGAGCAGATACAACTTGACACAGAGTGACATTTGCGCTCTTGTTTAGAAATCTGTGATTATGTGACCACTGTGATATTGAAAACCTGAACAAAAAATCTATAAGTGGAAAATTCCAATAATAATAAGATTATTACATTAAATATTACTCCTAAAAATGATCTGGAACTTTATTATTATATATTTTAAATCTTTTAAAGGCCCATAATGTAAAGCCCCAAAAAAGTACCCTTTTATTTCTCGAAAAACTTAATTTTTGGTATCATGTTACAGTTTTAAAAAGATGTTACACGTTGACAGTCTTACATTTTGAAATATAGAACAGTAATGGTAACACAAAAATGATAATTGACAAAAACACTGGTGTTTTTTCTTTATGAGCTACTTTTTAATATGTTTTTGTTGTTGTTTTTTGTTGTTTTTTTGTTGTTGTTTTTTTCGAAAAAGAATAAGAGTTAAGTTGGAGTTAAAAAGTTGAAATGATATTATAATGTAAAGTGTCATTGTTTCTTAATATGTTTATCAGAATGGGACCAGTTTTGACTGTCAACACAGTCTGTTTGATTAATTGACCCTTCTTCCCCAGTATATTGTACATTAACATTAACCTTTGTCCAAATGGTGGCAACTGAATCTATTGATGCAACCAGTGCAGACTTAAATTATGGTCTTCAATCTACACAACTAACTCAGTAGGGACATCATCAGATTTGTAATCTAGGGGTCGCTGGTATGATCCTTGGGCAAGGCATAATTTCTCTGTGACTATTGCTCTCAGACATTGAGTCTTATTGTCCTGTGTCTCAGAACGTCCTGTGTCGCAGATACAGAAATAATGTCAAAAAAAAATGAGCCGCGTCACGACAAAACCAACATAATGGGTTTGCGACCAGCATGGATCCAGACCAGCCTGCGCATCCGCGCAGTCTGATCAGGATCCATGCTGTTCGCTATCAGTTTCTCTACTAATGCATAATGTATTTTCTTATCCTTCTTGAAAAAAAAGTAGAGGTATTGTTATAGTCGCGGCGGCGTTGCCGTTCGCAAACTTGTACCTGGATCATAACTTTTTTATTTCTTGGTGTATTGTCTTCATACTTGGCCACAACAACCCTTGGGACAAGACCTTTCAGTAGACCACACTAACATTGACCTTCATCCATAAATGACCTTGACCTTCAAGGTTAAAAGTCCAATTTGAATGGATTGTCTTCAAACTTGAACATAATAATCTTAAAGGATATCCCTTAAAAATAACCTGACAGACCTTGACCTTCACTCATAAATGACCTTGACTTTGAAGGTCAAATTATTGAAATTTTCATGTTTTTGGCTATTATTGGCTGTAACTTTGTTATTTTTGAATGGATTGTCTTCAAACTTGAACATAATAATCTTCAAGGATAACCCTTAAAAATAACCCGACAGACCTTGACCTTCACTCATGAATGACTTTGTTTTGGCTGTAACTGGCTGTTACTTTGCTATTATTGAAGGGATCAACTTCATATTATAACAGAACATACTTAAAAACTAGACCTTGTTGTTTATCGTGACTTCACCACGTGACTCCACCACGTGACTTCACAACGTGACTCCACCACGTGACTTCACAATATGACTCCACCACGTGACTTCACCACATGACTCCACCAAGTAACACCACCCTGTAACACCACCATGTGACTCCACCACGTGACTCCACAACGTGACTCCACCATGTGACTCCACCACGTGACTCCACCAAGTAACACCACCCTGTAACACCACCACATCACTCCACCACGTCACTCCACCACGTCACTCCACCACATAACACCACCCTGTAACACCACCACATGACTCCACCACACGTGACTTTACCACATGACTCCACCACGTGACTCCACCAGGTGTCTCCACCATGTGACTCCACCACATGACTACACCACGTGACTCCACCATGTGACTCCACCACGTGACTCCACCATGTGACACCACCACGTGACTTCACAACGTGACTCCACCACATGACTCCACCACGTGACACTAGCACGTGACACCACCACATGACTCCACCACAAGACACCACCACGAGACTCTACCACGTGACTCCACCACGTGACTCCACCACATGACTCCACCACGTGACTCTACCACGTGACACCACCACGTGACTCCACCACAAGACACCACCACGAGACTCTACCACGTGACACCACCATGTGACTTCGAATTGGTTGTCTCTATTTATATATATATAAATTAGTAAATTTATATAATAATAAAATATATAGACAAAACTAATGTGACAAAACAGAATGATTAATTTTATAAAAAAGGAAATGTTAATATTTTGTTCAAACATTTCTTTGTTTGCTTTTAGAGAAAGTAAAAAGTCGAGCGTTGCCCCCGCCCGGCGGTGGCTCTTGTTTTTTAGTTCATATTTGTTGTGTTTTTTTGTTCCAGAATCTATATTCGATGAGATTTTATTCATATAATTTTTAGATATCTATTTTACTACAATTTTTATAAAGTTATAGATACATTGTAATTAAAGAATGTTGATCAATACAGTTTAACACTTTGTATAAACTATCATTTTATTTGTTTATTTATTAAAAATGTTGAAAAGTGCAATTTGTTTTAATGTTTTGTTTTAGTTAATTAAAACATGGTTTATTTAAACATGGTAGATTGAGTAGAAAGTACTTCTGTGTCCACCTCCTGGAATTGAATACATTGTAGTACTGTTGTTGTGTGGAAATAGGATCTTTATCACCACAGGGCTTGAACCCAATATCCCTGGACTGGTCCAAAAATACATTGTCGCCACCTAACGTTTCACACTTCTTAGTGCTTGCGCATGTTACAGAACGACTTCATAAGCAGGTTTTATACATTATACTAAGTTAACTGTTTTATCGGTAGCAAACAACACAGTTCCACACTGGAACCCTTTTTTCACTTTTCAAAATCTCAAAACATTACATATGATTTTGACCAGTCAGCCGTCATCCTTTCCAACCCACTGAGGAAATGAATTTACATAAGTCTTAGACTTGTTTTCAAATCCTCTTCCGAATTTAATTAAGTTAAAAATTCTTTAGCATTGTATATCTTTAACTTATATCATCAGTCTTTCATGTATTTTATCATACAATGTATTCTGTTTGTAATGTATATTTATGTCTTGTAAATTCTGGAAATAAATATTGTTTAAACTAATATCCCTGGACTGAGAGGCAGAGCAAACCATAACAATATGTCACCATAATGATTTCCCTCATTTTGTTCAATAAAAGGCATTATGCGAAATTCTGTAATGTCCCATAAATATGTCAAAACAATTAAAACCATTCCACAAAAAATCTTAAACAATAAATTCATAATCAAGGGAGACAACCAGTGTAAGTATATCAACTTGTGACTTTTGAAGTTGTCTCCCAGTAACTACAAATAAGCAATTTCTTGGCCTTTTAAATATCTCACTCCTAACCTGAAACCAGTTTTCTATTATGCGTAGCAGTGACTTTGATCCTATAGGGCTCACAAGGTATCCAACGTGAGATTTTTAAAATGAATGCTTTACAACAAGTTTAATTAATACATCTTGTTCCTTAATCTTGTTATTTACTGGAAGATATCATGGAGCTATATATATATATATATATCTGTGACGATATTGACCTTGATCTAGGGGGCCAAAGCTTGCAGCACACCAAATTTCAATAAATATCTTATTCGTAAATCTAGTTATTGACAAGAAATCGATTTTCTAATTAGAAACGGGGACTTTGGCTTGGACCTTAGGGATCAAAAGCAATTCTTCCAGGTAGGTATTCACATCAGCTTACTATTCATCAAGTTTCATTACAACTTCAGTTATTGACCGGAAACCAATTTTCTATTTTTAGTAACAGTGAACTTGACCTAGAAAAGCAACTTTAAGCAAGGTCTTCACATAATCTTGCTTTATACCAAATTTGATCAGGATAAGTCGATCTGAACTTTAGTTAGTTACCGGAAACTTTCTGGTTTGACTCCCGCCGGCTTACACCAATCTAATTACCAGGGTTTTCAAAATTGAAAGAATTAAGGTTTTTTTGTGCCATTAATTATAGATCAACAAACTGTAATTGGACACATCAAATAAATAAATGTGGATGATAAATTTTACAACAAGAATACTATTCAATATCATAAAATGATATTTTAATTTATGGGATGATAAAACCAGCTAGACTGCAAATTGTTATAGCTCCATTAAATGTCAAAGAAAGAGATCATTACTGTGTCTAGTTTTTGGTACTAAAATTATTAATCATGTTAATAGACTTTGGTAAATCCTTAACCCATTACCCGATATACACGCCTTTTAACGCCATTTTCACCCCCCCCCCTTTTTATTGCCTCAAATGGTGAAAAAATGCCTTATTTAGGCCCCCAACACTTGTTTTTGTTTGAGAAATGTTGTTTAAAAAAGTGACCACTTTTTCGGCGCGGCCCCCAACCAAAAGATACATCAGGGGGTTGCCAGAAGGGGGATGTGCCCTCATCGCCAAGAAAATTTTGGACTTGTGAGAGGCTAAAAATGACCCCAGATCGATCATAAGGTAACGTGTAACCAACGCTGAAAAGCATTTGACTCTATCTCAATCCATTGAGAAGTTGCAGCACTTTGAAATAAATTTTGAAGGGAAAAATCAACGCAAAATAGTGATATTTGGCAATTTTGAGATGTCCCCTCGTTGCCATAGTAACAGAAAATTTAAGCCTGGGCATGTTATTACAAAGGCAATGGTCCAGAAGTTTGATTAGTATTGAAGCAGTTTTTATAGTTTTATAGCAATTTGAACTTGTAACGAGAGACTTTTTCAATGAAACCAAATGCCGTTGTGTAAAATTTAAAAAATTAAAGGGAGAGAATTGATACTCTCTGGAATTTAAAAGAAAATTTGATTAATCTCCCGTTGTCCATCTGCTATAAATAGTTTCGCTAAACAGACCAACTAAAGGCGTATGCTAAATTTACATAAAGACAGAATGAACAATAAAAAGAGTTAAAATAAAGTGTGCATGGTCTCAGAATATGATAACAGAAACATTTTAAGCGCAAAAAGTCAATGAGTTTGTTTTGTAGTTATCTGCCCTTGATCGTTTTGTTTTGCTATTTCAGTACATTTACAGAAGTGTGACAAAGTTTTTGCACGATTAGTTTATAGTTGGTCACAAGACAAAATTCCATTAAACAATTGTGTTTAAAGAAAGCAAAGTCAAAAGACTTAACGTTCTGAAAAAAAGGCCATACCATCTTTTAGGAAATTTTGCATTAGATTAGGTAAAGGCGAAATAAATAAATAGATAGATATTGATAATCAAATTATTATTTACTCAAAAGGATGTCAGCTTAGCTACCTGAAAAGTAGAAATAATAAGTTGGTGCTTACCTTTATTGAGACTTATCTGCCCTTGAAATCTGCAAAATTTTCAAATTCAAGGGCAGATAACAATAAACAGAACAGAACTTTTATTTTCTAGACTTATACAAAGTACATCGTCTTGTTACCATGAATTGAAGAATATATACAACATAATCACATAAATATATGTATGGCGAGTCATTATAATAAATATAAACATAACAATTACAAGCACCAAATTCATGAGAGGATAAACTACAATTGAGAGTTCAAAATTGTATTTCTTAGCTTTAAAGCTTCTTTGATAAATTTGCAAACATTTATTAATATTTTTTTATTTTTAATACACAATAATTCAGTAAATTTAAACATAGATGGTCTGTTATAATAGTAACTTTTTATATATTTTTTACGTAAATCTACAAAACTTGAACACACACATATGAAATGATACTCATCCTCTATATCCAAAACATTACACAGCACTGACAGTATCTTTGTTCACGAGGAATGTTATTAGTGGCATACCTTCCTGTTTGTATTTTGAGAGGATGAACAGATAGTCTTAATCGACAAAAATACATTCTAAATTTACGTGGTAAGATGTCAAGATAATTTTCGTAACTAAGACACAATTTAAAATGTTTGTAATTACATAAAACAGAACTTCGATCTAGGATACTGGCCATTCTTTTGTTTATACGTATCAATAACTCTACTTTAAATTTTTGAAGAAACAATTTAGGATCTATATAAGTATCACTATCAAAAATATCAGCAAAACCATAATCACATAACAACTTCTTCACATTTGAGACCCAATTTTTACACCTTTTTTTACAATCAATTACACCTTCTCTATACATTGTATTTAAAATGATATTATCCGAGTTTTTTCAACTTGCACCAAAATTTAATTATTCTAACATAACGGGACACATATAATGGATATCTTCCTAATTCCCCATAAACAGCAGCAGAACAGGTATTAGGTCTTACATTTATAATCGTTTGCAAAATTTTAAATGAATTCTTTCTATTTCTTTAGATTTGTGTACCCCCATATTTCAGATCCATATCCTAAGATTGAGCCCTACAATATGCATCAAATATTGGCATATATGTTTTTGGTTTTAAATCAAATTTTTTACAGTTATAAAATAAAACATTTAGAGCCTTTATGCTTTCCTATTAAATGTTCCTGATTAAGTGTGAAATTACAGTATAGTTAAAAAACAGTACCAAGGTAGTTAAAATCATTTACAATATCTAGGATTTGGCCGTCGTAGGTCCAGTGTTCTGTGGGTAAAGTCCTCCACGCTTTCTAAAACCATTACTTTAGTTTTTAGTAGTATTTTACCTTGAGACCCAAGTATTACAATATGAATATAAAGATTAAATTATTTTGAAGTTCTTATTGGTGACTTGCCCCACGATGGCCATATCATCAGCAATAATAATAAAATCAATATAAATCATCAATGTCAAACCAGTTTCAATGTTGTCTTGTAAATAAAGTTCCAAATCTTCAACAAAGAGAGAAAATAAAATTGGAGAAATTACCTCCCTTGACGTAGGCCAATGCATAATTGAAATAATCAGAATAACTAGAACATGACTTAACACATGATTTTACATTTTGGTAACATATCTCTAATTATTCTTAACATTTTACTTGGATACCTATTTATACATTTTGAGCCATAATGCGTTTCTGTAAATACTATCAAAACATTTCATCAAATCAACAAAAAACTACATATAAACGTTTATTTTGATTTAATACTTTTGGATTAAAGACAAAAGAATAAATATAGCATCCATTGTAGAACGCCTTTTTCGAAAACCGAATTGAGCATCAGATATAAATATTATTACTTTCACAAAAAAGTTTCAATTCTATTATTAAGCACAGTGGTAAATAATTTTGAAAGACAGCTAACTAATGTTATGCCTCTATAAATTGTTTAACATCATCAGTACTACCCTTCTTTATGCAAAGGTATTATAATTCCCTCAGTCCATTTCTCTGGATAAAAACCCGATTTAAAATAGCATTAAATATATCAACACAATGCGCACCTATTATATCCAAACCTTCTATGAAATATTCATTCATTAAATAATCACTACTAAAGATTTACCCCTTTTCAATAATTTAACAGCTTTTGAAATTTCCTCTAAAGTTATTGGCTTATCTAATTCTTCAAATGGAGTATTTAAGTCATTAAAGAGAATGGCTTTCACAAAAATTTTCCGCATAATATTTGTACAGTTTAAATAAATCACTACTTATGCTCTCAAAAAATATTCCTTAAATACATGTACAGGGATACCGTTATGTTTTGAACTGGATTTACTCTTAAAATATTTCCAAAATTGTTTCGGATTACTATGCTTTAAATTTTCTAATTCAGACATTTTTTTATTGTAAAATGTTTTTTTCTTTCTGCGCAACAATATCTTTATATTTCTTTTTACAATTACATAATATTTTCTATTTGAATCATTAGCACATGTATTAAAAACCCGTAATGCTTCCAAGTATGTATTTCTTGCATTAATGCATTCTCTGTCAAACCATTCAGAGTTATCTAATACTGATTTATCATTAAAATTGGAACATTGTGTTAAATTTACAACATTTTCCAAATAAAGGATCCGCTACGCTCCGAATAACAGAAGTGAAGTCATTTAATACACTATTTATAGAGTCTCTGTTTGAAAAATTAATATCATCAATAATAGTATTTAGCTCAGGCAATTTAGCTATCAGACCGCTACGAAAATTATTGGTGTGTATACTATCCCATTTAAAAATAATCTCTGAAAAACTATCAGGTTTTTTTACATTATTATTAAAATAAAGAAAAACGCAAAGGCGCATGGTCACTCCATTCATTAATAGAATCTATAGTAAAATTGTCCACCAATGAAAATTACGTTCATTGGTCAGCAAATAATCAATAACCGATGCGCCTCTAGGAGAAACATAGGTGTATTTACAAGTGTCGCCTAATCTAAACGTTAAGAATACGTAAACATGAAGATTTACAAAGATCAAGAAGTTTTAACACCGTGACTGTTATTTACATTATCAATTGAGGCCCGTAATAGGTTCATATCAGGTGTATAGTCAACATCATCTGTGTATGAATTTAAAAAATCATTAACAATAAAATCATTCTTTTTTACCAACCCTACTGTTAAATCTCCAGTGACAAATACATCACCTTTTTGTTCATATATAAATATATCATTTTTCTAAAAGATCAAATAAGTCAGTATTAATAACGTTATATGCAGGAGAGTTTTCAACCCATATATAAGCACCCACAAATATAAATGTCATTTTTGAGTCTTAAAAAAATTATGATCAAGTTTAAGCCATATTATAGTATCGTAATGATTTTTTACTATTTTCAATGCCGTTTTTTAAACTAATCTCTATAATATAAAGCTATACCACCACTAAGATCGTTTGCATTACGGTGTTTAAATTTTCTATAAAAATTATGTACAATTAATCATTTATTTCAATGTTACTGGTAGAACATGCCCAAGTTTCATATAAAAAACAAACATCACTATTGGGGGAAATAATATTTAAAAAAGCATCATTGTCTTTTTTGTCAGCGATAGTCCATTTACATTCCAAGAAAGAATGTTAAGTTTACCCTCCGCGCAATCCTATTCTTGACGGCCCCCATTCACAATAATGTCGTAGGCATCCCTCCCACCCTTTGTTTCCCTTTCTTTCTTTGGTACCAAGCGTCTCCCCTTCTCTTACCCTTTGAAATTGTTCAAACAGTTAACTGTGTTCCCGTAGGTTCCCTTCCCCACGAACGATTTCCCATCTTTAAAAAAACAAATTTTGCCAAGTTTTTAGTTTTTTCCCCTTTCTTCTCTCCCCCATCCTATGTACAGTTGAATTTTATATTCCACAAATCTGCGTCTTTAAGTTTTTTACTAAAAGGTTTTTAAACAAACCCTTTTTGTTTTTGCTGGTCTTCATTTGCTCAGAATATTTGTAAATTCAAATTGTTTCTATAGATTTACTAGTAAAAGATTCCCCATTTTTTAATAAAAAAATTTTCACATAACAAAAAAACTCGGGTGACCCAGATTTCCCTTTTGCTTAAATTATTTTTATTGTCATATTCAAATTTGAAAACATTGTTAATTTCAATTCTGCCACTATGTTTATAGGTAAAATATGATTTTGTTCTTCTACAGATGGAAAACTTTTAACATGGATTATAGCAATGTGAGTGTGACCTTAAACTTTACTCAAAAATGTCAGCGTGACCTTACGCAAAAGAAAAAAAAATAGTAAGAAAAACAAAATTAAAAACGCGCAAAAAATGCAAACGTGCATAGAAGAGTAATTTGAAATTTTTACGATGTTTCTCTTCTCACACACCGCTGGCAAAAAAGAATGAGAGAGATGCACTTCTAAAAAATAAGTACAAACAACCTCAAACCTCTTTGTTATAATGCTGACTCAGCGAATTTTATGGCAGTATAATGTAATTTACGTTTTGAAATATAATCTCTTTTTTGAGCTCAAATTTAGAATGCGTTTCTACCCAATAAATGGGCATGTCTAGACAGCTTAATTGCGACATTTATAGCACGAGTTTAACGCGTTTATTTTGATGGAAAATTTCGCCGGAGTGCAAAAGCGCAAGTGTTGCTCATTTGCCAAGATGCAGAACATCTGGATATGAGTTTATTTTTACATTGTTTTATTTTAAAACTCGTTATAAGGAGGAAATGTATTTTGCAGACTTGACTGTTTTCCTTTCTAAACTTGTCATATGTAAACTAAAGACAGCTGAAGAAACCTGCAAAAAAAATATGAATGCCGAAATAATGCGGGGTTTTTACACGCCATGACTACATTATTTAGAAAACATATACATTAAGATGTCGGGATAATCAAAAAATGCAAAGGATTTTTTTGTCGTTTGGAAAATAATTGCATGAAAGATGTGGGAGCAAACCAAAAATGCGCCAAAATATACACGTGTTCTTTTACTTAATCTAAACTCACTGGTTAGATGTGATTTTCTTCTAAATGAATCAGCAGATGAAACGATTTGTTTAAAATTGATTTCCACATACACAAAAGAACGTTTGCCTGACCATTATTAATGTTAAGTATGTTCAGTCATAGCACTGGGATCACTTATCTGTCCGGCAAATACCGCAAAAAAAAGTAGCGATTAGCCTTGAACCTTAACGGAAGTAAAAACAACAAAAGCAACAATATCATCAACAACAACAAAACAGATCAAACGTATTTTTAAATATCTTAAACTGAAAAAAGAAAAGGGGACACAAATGTTTAACAGATTTCACAAGGAAGAAATATGACAAATTATAAAATTTAATGAATGCCTGCCAGACCTGTGTAATAGTTATCTGCCCTTGAAATGACCAGGAGTAGTAAATAATTAAAGGAACTCCACTGAGGTTATTAAGCCTAAAAACATTAAATTTTAATTTTTCGCATAGATCAACACGAGCACTTAAAACAGAAATATAAATAAAATATAACTAAGAAATATACAGGAAATACATTGAAAATCGTATGTTGGTGCTATTTTCTGTCCGATTTGAGTGAAAAGCGTTTAAACGCTTTTCAAATTTGGGTCAGTTAATTATAATGGAAAAACGGAGGGAGTTAATGATCTGAAATTTTGCACGTAAGTTATTAGTATAGATCTACATCAAATAGAGTAATAATCTCAAAAAAATATTTCCAGTCCGGTCATGTCAAAAAACTTCAGTGGAGTCCCTTTTAATATAAAAAAGTAAAACTGCATGGTTAACAATACGAAAAGTCAGTAATGCTTGCATACCAATGATATACGGAATGCCGTTAGGGCCATCGCCTATGAATGTGTTGATCTAAAACGCGATAGTCGATAGTACGATGGTGAAAACGCGAAATCACGAAACTACGATGGTGAAAACGCGAAAGCACGATGATGAAAACGCGAAAGTACGATGATAAAACGCGACAGTACGATACTACGATGATGAAAACGCGATAAACTATCGTGTTTTCACCATCGTACTGTCGCGTTTTCACCATCGTAGTTTCGTGATTTCGCGTTTTCATCATCGTACTGTCGAGTATCGCGTTTCAGATCAAACCATTCATAGACGATGGCCCTAACGGCATTCTGGAATGCCGTTAGGGCCATCGCCTATGAATGTGTTAAACTGAAACGCGAAAGTCGAAAGTACGATGGTGAAAACGCGAAATCACGAAATTACGATGGTGAAAACGCGATAGTACGATGATGAAAACGCGATAGTACGATGATGAAAACGCGATAGTACGATGATGAAAACACGACAGTACGATGGTGAAAACGCGATAGTACGATGATGAAAACACGACAGTACGATGATGAAAACGCGATAGTACGATGGTGAAAACGCGATAGTACGATGATGAAAACACGACGATACGATGATGAAAACGCGAAATCACGAAACTACGATGGTGAAAACGCGACAGTACGATGGTGAAAACACGATAGTTTATCGCGTTTTCATCATCGTAGTATCGTACTGTCGTGTTTTCATCATCGTACTTTCGCGTTTTCATCATCGTGCTTTCGCGTTTTCACCATCGTAGTTTCGTGATTTCGCGTTTTCACCATCGTACTATCGACTATCGCGTTTCAGATCAACACATTTATAGGCAATGGCCCTAACGGCATTCCGTAATGATATAATACTTATTTCTTGTAGCTAAGAAAATACCCATTTTGAAAACATTGTAATTGAATAGAAGCATATTGATATTTGCCCTTATTCCTAGACATTCTATTTTAGAACTATCCGTTACATTTATTATATAGTTTGAGCATTATATTTATGATATAAAACCATAAAAAATTGAGTAACAGGATCTTTAAGAATGGTAAGAACTATCGTTTACATTTCATTTCAGAATGGTAAGAACTATCCTTTACATTTTAGAATGACCAATGAGATTCACAATTTTAAAATGACCAATACAAATTCTTCTTATATTTAGTCCTTCTCTGTTAATTGCACATTGAAGTCAAACTGACAACAGACAGACTTCGTCCGAAAAAAAAATGCAGATAACTCGAAAAACAAGCTCGCGTTGACCTTGCTTCTTTTCGCCTTATGCAAATGTAAAATGAATTTTACAGTTTCGTTCTCAAGGATTATATATATGATAAATATTGGGTCACAACAGATTCAGGCGCTATCTCACCGCTCGGTGTAGAGGCCCACGGCATATGCAGAAGATCCGTAGCTTGGCTTTACTAAGCTTCACAAAGGACACGCTGGCAGGTTCAGATCCGAGCGCTGTTTTCTGTATCCTAGAGGTCAAAGTTCAACCACATTGCGCCGGGGGAGTCACGCTACTTTCGCATTCTACAAACCAGCTGTCGTTGCCCTGACAGAAGCCGAGGCGAGACGTCCTACATGGTATTACTCACTATTAGGATGCCCGAGCCCCTAGTATGTAGTCACGGCTTGCAAGGCAGGCCGTTTGCTTGGCGACATAATCTCTTATCTAGGGCTAACCTCCTACATTTTTGTCACAGGATACTTTACGTTTAGAAGCTCATGATGACATATGCTCTGTGAAAATTGCACGGAGGTAAATTATCACCGCTTTGTGCTAAAATATTAGCTCTTTAAGGAAATATGGCATATCCGAGATCAGTACTCCATAGCTACATTTTGTGCTTAAATGGATGGATGGTGGACCCTCATATTGCATAGATTACATACATATATTTCTACAGAACAGTGTGCTATAAACTCGGTCTGTGACATATGCATCATTAAGATCACGTGTTCAATCTTGTGATGCATATAATTATCGCTTTGGGCAAATTAATGGTATTATTTCATTTGTCTATGTGACCCTCGTTTGTGGGTTTGAATCCCAAAAGAGAAGTGAACTTGAAAAGCCATTGGA
Organism: Ruditapes philippinarum; assembly: GCF_026571515.1. Classification (NCBI taxonomy): domain Eukaryota; kingdom Metazoa; phylum Mollusca; class Bivalvia; order Venerida; family Veneridae; genus Ruditapes; species Ruditapes philippinarum. Next base: position 344,933 of record NW_026867297.1, on the reverse strand, counting down.
CAATTACTAAATAGAGAAGTGACTCTGTAGCGGTATTTGTCGTCCAAGAAAGCATGAAAGTCCTGTCATATCTATACGTTGTCCATGTGACCCGACGGCACAATCTCCTATACAGTCAAACATAATCTAATTGTTACTACCAGTATATACAAATGCAATGATCAAAGTCTTTTATTCAAGACAATGTTAACTTTCGTATACAACCTCTGGTTTGCAAGTGCAGTTAATCAATGTGCTTTGTAACACCGCAAAACGTCCGTACCGCAAAACGTACGCGTGTGGACGTTTTGCGTCGCATATCGTACACATGTGGACGTTTTGCGGTGCATATCGTACTTGGTACGTTTTGCGGCGAGAGCGCCGCATATCGTCCATATTTTCTGTATTAAAATATATTTATAATAAACGTTACTTTTATTGCATATTGTTTCAGGTAAAGATATGACGAAATAAACATTTAAGTGCAATAATTTTGTGATCCTATATAATTCTGACTTTTTTTATTTAAAAAAAAGAAATATGCTTAAGGCGAGGATGTTTTTCGAATAGATTTTTTATGGAATGGAACCAAGCAGCAGCAGCAGAGATATAAAACGATGATATTGAAATAAATGTAATCTTATAGACATACAGTTAAAAACGGATATACGGACGGACGAACCGGGGATTGGACTGAGTGAATGACAAAAAAATATTAAAATTTAGCTTTGCCTTTGACAATAGCTTTTAATATACATGTAATTGCATCAAGATGTGTGTTCTTGTTGACTATGGAGGTTTGGTTCTACTGTTCATTTTTACGGGGGATGGATGGGGGCTTTTGACAGCGAAGTCATATTTAAGCGAGAGAGCTATATTATCATGGAGATGGGGCCTTTAAGTTGCCTAGTCGTTATTGAGCAAGAGAGCTTTTGTCGCGGGGGGCGGGGTAGGGATGGGTGTGCTTTTAGCCGCTTAGTCATATTTGAGAGATAGAGAGCTTTTGTCGAGGAAGGGAGATTTTAGCCGCCTTGTCATATCAGAGTGAAGTGAGAGAGCTATTGTTGTGATGGTGTGGGGAGGGGGCTTTAGCCGCCTAGTCATCTTTGAGCAAGAGTGCATTTATCGGGTCGCGGACTTTTAGCCGCCTAGTCATATTTGAGCAGATTGTAATTTTTGAACATCATCAATATGTGGAAAAAAATGACGATAGTGCGCATTTCTGCTTGACACGGCTCAAATATTTTGAACTACAAATCTAGTAAATGCAAGTTTGAAATTGTCATAAAATATAACTTTGAAAATAGGTTAAACGAAAAGTCCGTCCCTTTACTAAAACCGTAATATTTTATCGCATGAAGAACAAAACATTTCGCCTTTAAGTTACATAGAAAATGTGTAATAGAGTATATTATAACAAACATTCTTCCGCATAGGAAATGATGAAAAAGAAGTTCAATGTGTTCTATTGATAAAAACTAAAGCATATTTTAAAATATCGTAATGTAAGCGTTTTGTTTGAATGCCATAAGGTAATTTTATAATTGAACAGTGTAATTTTATAATTGAACAAAGCAAAAATGTCATGGTGGCCTCATATCGCCCACCTGCCTATAAAGGCTCCACATGACAAGGGTAGATAGCTTTGAATATAACAAATAAAAAGCAAGTACATTTCATGTACTTGGTCAGAATATGGGTAACTGATATCAGTACTCAATTCTACGTCTGAAATGGTCATCACTATCCAAATATCTGTAAATGACAAAGATATGATAATTTAAGCAAAAATCAATAGTGACCTTGAGGTCAAGGTCATTTCAAGGTCAATATTATAGTTGAACTATTCAAGATGTCCTGTCATAAATGTATGAATGACATCTGATCATTGATAACAAAGAAATGGCAGTTTTATCCCAATTCAATAACTTAACTTTAAAAGATGTCTTTATTTTTATTATTCAAAGGCAAATTACTCTTGACATACTCAGTCGTTTTAGCTCATAAATGACCTTGATCGAGACCTTACTGTTATACATATTCTGTATAAAAAAATTAAGAATGGAGAAGAAACGAAAGCACTAACAAGGTGAAATATAGTGCGTTTTTTTTGTTGTTGTTTTTTGTTATATTTAGCCTATAATCTAACTTTGTTGAGATTTTATGGTCATAGATATTCTGAGATTGAAGAAGAAATGGAAACCTTGGAGTGGTAACAATGTGAAATACTTTATAACAGATAATGTAATTCAAGGGCAGATAACTCTGGACATATTGCTTGCTTGCTAGAGTGGTAACAAGCTAAATTTGGACGGACAGACAGACAGGCGCATACTCAGTTGAGCTAGAATTAACAGAAAATAACACCTGATAATAACTGGTCAAAATTAACGAAAATTATATAAACTTTAAAATATGGACATTATGCGGCAGGACCATGCCTTTTTGCCGCAAAATGTACGTCAGAAAAATGTGGACGATATGCGCCGCAAAACGTCCATATACGTACGTTTTGCGGTACGGACGTTTTGCGGTGTTACAGTGCTTAATTCAAGTGCAGTTCAAGACGATTTTTTTGTTGTTGTTTTTTTTTTAAATATAAGTGCATTGAGCAACATTTTTATACAAGGAAAGTTAAAATGAATCCACTGAGATTATGTGGAGATTTTGGGACTGGAAATATTTGTCCGAAATTTGTTTACCATTTCATGTATGTCTGGACCATTTACATTCCCTCATGAACGATTAATTTTACTTTGCAGAATACGAGGCACAAAGTATTTGTATTAGGAAAGTTTCGCACGTATTTTGCTTAGAAAGTGCAATACTCAACATCATTATACAAAGTGGGTTTAGCAAGCATTTCAATTAGTATGTGCAAGGTACAACGTTTTTGTATAAGAAAGATTTAGTACATATTTTGATTAGTTAGTGCAATGCTCAACATTCTTATAAAAGGGAAGTTTAGCTCGTATTTCAGTTAGGGCTTGTATTAGGGAAGTTTATAACCTACTTTGCTTAGAAAGTGCAATGCTCAATATTATTATACAAGGGGAGTTTAGCGCGTTTTTCAGTTAATTAGAGCAAGGTACAACGTATTTGTATGAGGGTAGTTTAGTATGTATTTAACTTAAAAAGTGCAATACTCAACATAATTATACAAGGGGAGTTTAGTACGTATTCTGATTAGTAAGTGCAATACTCAACAGTCTTATACACGGGGAGATTTGTATGTATTTTGTTTAGTAAGTGCAATACTCAACATTCTTGAACAAGGGAAGATTAGTGTGTATTTTGCTTAGTAAGTGCAATGCTCAACATTCTCATACAAGGGAAGTTTAATACGTATTCTTATTTCTAGTAGTTAAGTGCAATATCAAACATTTTTTTTATAGGGGAGATTAGTATGATTTGTTTAGTAAGTGCAATACTTCAACATTCTTAGTAGGGAGATTAGTATGTATTTTGTTTTAGTAAGTGCGATACTTTAAAACCATTCTTATAATAGGGGAGATTAGTGTGTATTTTGTTTAGAAAGTGCAATACTCAACATTATTATAATAGGGGAGATATGTATTTTGTTTAGTAAGGTGCAATACTCAATATTCTTATAATAGGGAGATTAGTATGTATTTTGTTTAGTAAGTGCAATACTCAACATTCTCATAAAAGGGGAGATAAGTATGTACTTTGTTTAGTAAGTGCAATACTCAACATTCTTATAATAGGGGAGATTAGTGTGTATTTTGTTTAGAAAGTGCAATACTCAACATTCTTATAATAGGGGAGATTAGTGTGTATTTTGTTTAGTAAGTGCAATACTCAACATTCTTATAAAAGGGGAAATTAGTGTGTATTTTGTTTAGTAAGTGCAATACTCAACATTCTTATAATAGGGGAGATTAGTATGTATTTTGTTTAGTAAGTGCAATACTCAACATTCTTATAATAGGGGAGATTAGTATGTATTTTGTTTAGTAAGTGCAATACTCAACATTCTTATAAAAGGGGAAATTAGTATGTATTTTGCTTAGTAAGTGCAATACTCAACATTCTTATAAAAGGGGAAATTAGTATGTATTTTGCTTAGTAAGTGCAATACTCAACATTCTTATAAAAGGGGAAATTAGTATGTATTTTGTTTAGTAAGTGCAATACTCAACATTCTTATAAAAGGGGAAATTAGTATGTATTTTGCTTAGTAAGTGCAATACTCAACATTCTTGAACAAGGGAAGATTAGTGTGTATTTTGCTTAGTAAGTGCAATTCTCAACATTCTCATAAAGGGGAAGTTTAATACGTATTCTTATTTCTAGTAGTAAGTGCAATATCAAACATTTTTTTTATACGAGGTGAGTTTAGTATGTATTAGTAATTTGCTTAGTAAGTGCGATACTTAACATTCTGATACAAGGGAAGTTTAGTTCGTATTTTGCTTAGTAAGTGCAATGCTCTACATTCTTTTACAAGAGGGGTGCACTATAGCAAGTGCAATGTTCAAGATTTTTATACAAGGGGTGCAATACTTTATTAAATTATACAGAGCGATGAAGTTCAGTACGTTTAAATGTGACGCACAAAGGAAGTTCAACACGTATTTCAAGTCGTTTATGCAATGTTCAACATTTGGAGTTCTATCGTTTTGGTAATATATGTACATGCTTATGGGCATGATTATTTTTTCAAAAGGAGTTAAGTATTTTGTAGTTTGCAAATCCAATCGTCAGCGTATTTAGTTCAAGGGTATATATCACTTAAAGTTTGCAAGTGCACATTTGTTAATGTAATTAGATAATGATATGTTCTACTTGTATTTTATTACATCAAGATGAACAAATTATATTATTAATTAAAGATAAATTAAGTACAAAGTCATTTCTTTGTTCATGAGTGCTATGGCTGGCGTCTTTTCTATAATGAAGATAATGTTTTATACAAGGTTATTTCTTCTAGTTTTGGGGCGTCATTGGTAGTGTGGTTAAAAAACCATTTAGTTCGAATCCCGCCAGGTTTCTTTTTATGTGGAGAAATTATCCAGCTAGTTTGCGAAACGTCGGTGGTTCCACTCAGGTGTCCGTTTGAGCCTTCAATAATACAACAGTTGGTCACCTGAGGTCTTCCTGACGTATTTCTTTTTATAAGAGAAACTTAGGACGACGGTACTACATTTTTTGGTTAACAAAAACATGAAAATACAAAATGCTATGGTATCGTGTTTCCAACCGTTCGCTTATCGTCTGGTTTGCATATTATTTATCAAAAGCGTCATTTTTTAATTTTCGCGTTACTGTATACATGTTGGTTATCTCGGTTTTTATACAAGGTTTACTGCCAGTTGGAGGTAGTCTGATTACATACAAGTTTTAGCAGGTGATACATCTGATTTTGAAAAGTACATACCCCCCCCCCCCCACACACACACACCTTGTAGAGTGGCGAAAAGTACATTTTCGCTTCACAGAGATTAGCGGTTATAGGTAGTTGTTTGTGTGTTTTTTTTCTTTTTGTTTTTTTTCCCGAAGCTGAATCATTTCTTAGTCATAAAACGTTAAGACACTGACATTTATCTTTATTTACGTTAAAGAGTTCCATATCTCCAAAATCTCCCAACATTTGCTTTGTTTTTAAAAATGTAATACGTTTCCCTGTAAAAAATGCAGACAAAAGGAAGTTGTAAAAATTCTGAAAACACAAAAATGAGATAATTGCTAGAATCTATATTCATCTTAGGTTGTCCAATGTGCAGAACATTTTAACATTGATTTTCAGCAGTCACTTCAAAATCAAATAAATAAATAAATAAATAAATGAACGAACGAACGAACGAACGAACGAACGAACGAACGAACGAACGAACGAATGAATGGACGAACGAACGAACAAACGAATGAATGAATGAATGAATGAACGAACGAACGAACGAACGAATAAATAAATGAATGAATGAATGAATGAATGAACGAACGAACGAACGAACGAACGAACGAACGAACGAACGAACGAACGAACGAATGAATGAATGGACGAACGAACGAACGAACACATGAATAAATCAGTTAGTCAGCCAGTCGAGGAATCAATCAGACAATCAATCAGACAATCAATCAGACAATCAATCAATCGTCGCTTCTAATGATATGTTAATATTAATGTTTCAAATAAAACATCGGTTAACGAATTTGTTTCATGCCACGTAGTAACTAGGAGGTTTCAAAAGTAGGCCAATTCTTTTCCATAAAATACACGATATTGTCCAGTTTCTTTATAGATTTTTTTTTTACCAGAACATTTTTTTCACCAGATGATACATGTGTTTTGTTTCTAGAAACAGCGTGGCAACACACGATAGGTCATAGAACTTTAGACATAATACTTGATTTATTATGAACATTTGTGTATCACTAAGTATACAGCATTTGGGAAAGTCTTTATCATTTCGAACTTTTTTTTGATATGTGTTCATTTTGTCAACATACAAAACATATATTTGTTTATATCGACTCTCAATATCAAATGCATTAATTGATCACATGTGTCCTGCTAATGTATATTTTAAAAGATATGCAAAGCGTTCCTCAAGTTTATTGCATGATAAGCTTTACTATTCACGAAGTTCAGGTTATAAATGAGAAAAGTAAACCGCAATGTTTATCATGTGATTTTTTAACATAAAACTCATAATTTTCTAAATTGTCTTATCACGAAGCCAGCTTACTTCAGCAGATCAAATTTCATGCAGAAATTTATTTCTTATTCGAAGTAGGTCAATCGAGCTTGACTAGTGGCACAAAGCGCATTAATATTCCAGAAAATGTAACGCGCTCTCTGATTGGCTAGACAATCTGTCAGTCAAATTCGAATATTTCATGGTACCTCACGGTATTTTTGCCATTAGCCGTGAAGGCTTTAATTTAGACCCTACTGTTAATCTGTGCTAGGAACCCGTTGTTGCTGATTGTAGCAGCACGGATCTTCCTGTGCTAAAGGCTCGATCTCGGGCCTTCGGATTCCCGAGTCGGCCATCTTATATGTGAAAACCCCTGTTTATTTGTCTTAAATGCAGAAGGAGTAAATACTTTATTAAAACAAAATGGCACCGGACAAAGTACGGTGGGCACTTTTTGTGTCTCTATGCACCGTAGTTGGATTAACACAGGCCCAAACTAATCTGCAAGGAGGTTCGTTGTTTTTTTTAACCGTTTGCATCTTAAAATTTAACCTATATAGAGATATTTGCGTATCATTCAATTCATTTTCCGGTTTAAAACTAATCTATCTGTTTTACGTACATTATATATAATTTTTTGATTTTTTTTCAAATAATCATATAACATTTCTTGAAATTAATTAATATGTCTTAAGATCTATATACCATCAAGTGTTCACTGTAGAATGCATAGACAAAATTCGTCATTATAATTTACATTGTACAATTTTGGTCGGATTATGTGAAATATTTATTGCTGTAAAATAGATGCTGAATTAACAACAATGTCAAAATGCGCAATTTCAATGTTTGGTGAATTACAACCAAAAGGAAAGATATTTCAATACATATAATAAAACATGCACGTTTTAATAGCTCTTAATAGTAAGTGCAAGGAAATGAAGGACGGTGAAGAGTTTTACCCAAAAAAGAATGATCGATGTTTAAAATGCGTCTGTAAGAACGGGAAGGCTAAATGCAAGAGTCCAAAGTGTAATAATAACCTAGACTGTGAAGTACATGATAGAATTATTCTGCTGGGGGAATGTTGCCCAATCTGCAGGAAAGAAATCCAGTCTGAGGCAGGTAAGAGTACACCAGTTTGCAGAAGGACACTTAGTTTATACTTACGAAAGATATTCCGAAAATTATTTAGGCTTCTAACTACGTAACAAGAAGGGGTTTCTCCGCGAATTCATTGAAAAGAAACATTCTGAAATCGGTAGAACACCGGAGTCCGTGTAAAGTATGCTATTTTTGGCGGGGCAAAAAAGGGAAAGGGCGCGTCATTTGTTGCCTAAAAATAAAACATCATTTAGTTACAATGAATATGGTTATAATGAACTTCAGGTTATCTCAAATGTATTATTTCTTATCCGATAGAAACAAAAAAAACATTAGAATAGTTATTTTTAACTATGGATACTTCGAACAAACTTCATACCTTTTAAGTTTGATATTATAAGTTGTTTTTTTTTTCATTATTTCAAATTTAATCTAAAGTCACGAACTTCTTTTTTATGTTAATTGGGTTTATTTTTTAGAACATCATATCGTGACATTTTAAAATCTGTCAATCCTGAGAAATCATGAATAAAGTAATGTGTCTTTCTGCAAAATTACAACATGGTTAGTGTTGCTCTAGTCGGAATTCGGAATCATATTTTCAATCGCAAAATCAGAACAATTATTTGGATATTTGTGTAGTGACTTGATTCCGGTCACGTGCTAACCTTGCGCCTGCGCACTAGAGTAGCATACTAACATGTCTGGTGTATTCTGCCTGTTTCAGAATAATTTGAGACATTTTTGATTCCTGTACACAGATTTTTATCTTTTAGCAAAACAATTGAGATTACAGTCTCTAACTTTTCTGAGATACACTTGGCAATCTATGAGCTCGGCATAGAAAGAAATGACTCAAATTTTGATATTTTGATAAAGTAACGAGTCATTTAAAAACTGACATGTTTGCATTATCATTTCATACATGTATTAATATAATATTAAACCCCAAACCTGCTGAATTTGTGTAAAGAATTTGCTTTGTTTTGAATTTAGAACAGTTCGTTGAAAGTAAAGGGTATATAGTGACGTCACATGAGAAAAATCAAAACGGCGTCAAATATTTACCAAAGCCGCGAGACTATTATGAATCATTGTTATCTAGTTCAAGTTAACTTGCCTACTGTAGCCAACTGATAATAATTCTTTGTGAGATATAATTCAAAAATGTTTATAAATCATACTTTATGCAACCCCCCACCCATTTTTACGTACATTGTATTTAGCTGTCGAAATTCTTTTGCAACTTCATCTAAGTTTATATGTTGGAAAATGAAATTTGCAAGATAATAAATCATAAATGTATCCTCTTTTACAGAACGTGGAGAAAACAGCTTTGAAGAGGCTAGACCACATGTGAGTCTCTAATTTATTCTTTATTTCCCTTTGATTCTAGTAGCATTCGTGGGTAGTCGGTAGTTTCCGTAAGCTGGGCGATTTTAATTCGTCAGAAATTTTCGCACTCATTACTTTTCGTAACAAAGTCAACACAAGAAGTTTCGTTGGTAATTTAGATGATGTAATAGTGCAAATATTTATACCCAGAAAATAGGCAAAATTGATGTAACTTTTCCTAACTATAGAGACTTCGTTTATATGTAAATAAAAACACTTTTTTTCCTGAGACCATACATCGTTGACTAAATTTATTAAAATATTTAAATCATAATTTGAGCCGCGTCACGACAAAACCAACATAGTGCGTTTGCGACCAGCATGGATCCAGACCAGCCTGCGCATCCACGCAGTCTGATCAGGATCCATGCTGTTCGCTTACCAACTCTATTACAAGTAAAGAAACTGATAGCGAACAGCATGGATCCTGATCAGACTGCGCGGATGCGCAGGCTGGTCTGGATCCATGCTGGTCGCAAACGCAGTACGTTGGTTTTGTCATAGCGCGGCTCATTTATCTTGTAACTGTATCGATAATGATTTTCTCTATTCCTTTCAGGCAAACGATCAGGTAAGACAAACTTTATAAAGAATTACTTTTTTATTTACCCTTTTCATCTTGAAAAATAACTTACCTAAATTGTTTTTAGAACGCCGTATGTTACTGCTGTTTTCATTGGTTAATCATACATTTTCATTTTTTAATGATGATAGTTATTTGTTCTTTAGTCATCATAGTTTTGTTATATTTTAAGTCTAAACATTTAACATGAAAGGTATTTTATTCGTAATCTTTATAACTATTTCGTAATGGTTCGGCACACATCGTCACTTTCCGTGTCTAACAATCATTTATCATTTATAAAGCATCCTGGCAAAAAGATAATAAAAATTTCTTCATGTTCACGCAGAAAAGGCGTAATATGCCGAAATTGAACAAAACTATGTATACAATACCTAAATCTTAGTAAGTGTCTCTATTATTACAGTATGCAAATGACCAGAAGGCATTTCCCCAATACCCAAGCCCAGCTATGGTAAGTACATTTTTATATTCTTTTCAGCGAGCATTATTCATGTATAAAAACATGTTTTTTTCAAACTTCTAATATCTGTAAAAAATTGACGTTTGTAAATGAAGGATTCATGAACAGAAAAAAGATAAATTATGCAATTCGTTTATAGTTCAGCATCATTTTTTTTTATTCATATAAGTGATTATGATGACAAATCAAGTGATACTTCTTGTGTATTTCTGTTTTCAGGGAGGCGTAGCTGGTGTGCCAGGGCCACGTGGTGCAGTAGGTGCCCCTGGTAACCCTGTAAGTTGAACGATTTTCTCGAGTGTTTCTTATTATTTTATAAGTAAGAAGTGAGCATTTTTAAATTATCATTCTGAAGTGAGATATATCCGATATTTCACTGACAACACACTTTTTCTTATATTTTGTGTCGTATTCTATAAAGTTTTTTTTCATTAAGTCAGAAATGTTACCATTTGGCGTCCATGGTGCTTATTGACTAGTATATGACGTCATAAAAACCTTTATGCGGTGCGCTGTATCTTTCATTCTTAAATTTTATATTTCACTCGATTTCTAACAATATGGTATGATTTATATCTCATCGATATATTTAAGATATCTGGTCAAAAATAATTGATAAAAGTTGTTTCCTGAAAACTTCAAAGTCAACTTGTTTTCAACCATTAGCCGTTGTCCTTATAAAAAGTATTTTTATACGATTAAAGCATACTATTTTCATTTCGAAAGACATTTTCTATATATTTCATCATTTGTTTTTACAAGGGGCCCCAGGGATTTCCTGGTGCACGTGGTGAAACTGGCGAGCCTGGTCAACCAGTAAGTATAACCAAACTATATAGAAGTTATTACGCCACACGATGCCATGACAATAAAAAAACTGCATTTTTCTGCATTTATTCTAAAATTCTTATCTCTATCACGTGATTTTACATTTTCTTTAAAAACCACGTGATTTTTTTTTTTAAAAAGAAAAGAAAAAAAGCACGTGATTTTGCATTTCTTAAAAAAAGAAGAATAAAAGAAAAAACACATGATTTTGCATTTCCTTTTAAAACCATAACATATTTTTTATCATTCATAAGATTATTTTAAGCAGATCAAATTTTATATTATTGTTAGGTGTCACTTCTTCCTTTAAATTGACATTTATGTGATACACAACCCCACAAAAACAGCTTTTTGTACATGTTTATCTATATTTGATTATTGTAAACTCACCATTCTTGTGTTTTAGGGATCACCAGGGCCCCGTGGATTACCAGGACCTCAAGGACCCCCAGGGCAGGATGTAAGATTTATTTTTTTTACATAACAACGTTTATAAATGTCATAAGTTGATTATTGGAAGAATATTATGGCTCGACCTACTTCTGTATAAGACGCACCTGCGTATAAGACGAAGCCATGTATAAGACGCACCTACACATAACCGGCGACTTATATATGGAACAAACTTATGAGGAACCTATTCATTATCTGAAATATTTATATATCATTGAATTTCAAATTTTCAAAAGTCGATGTTTATCAAATCTAATTTATCCTATTAAACAAGTGTGTTGATGTAATAGTTTTAACCAGCTATTCGCTAGGGCGTAGTATAAATAGAAATAGATTTTACTTAAGTTGTTAAGTTATTGTGACATTAAGCACTTTTGTAGTATAATGCTGATATACGTGCAATAATAATTAGTTGCGTATTATCTTTTACAGGGTGATGAAGGCATGATGGGTGAAAGCGGACCCCCAGGACCAACCGGTTCCCCTGTAAGATTTCAATGTTGTTTTTTTAAAAGCAATTTAGGCTTGAAAATTTGGAAAATTGAATAAAAATTTAGCAGTATTCAACAAACAGGTTTTTTTTTATATAACACTTCAATAACATTATCACACAGCATTTGATCCTTATAATAATCTTAGCCGGGTTCGGACTACTAATTTTATCTGCGCAAACCCAAAATTTGACCTAAGAAGAATACATCAACATGTTAAAATGAAATAAAAACTCGCACATATTATAGACACATTAAATACTACATTTATTATGACGTTTTCTCAATACATATGTGTTTTATTCTATTTTAGGGAGATGCCGGACGACCTGGAATTCCAGGTATGCCAGGACCAAAAGGACACAGGGTAAGCGATAGAACTTTTAAATCATTTTTACCTCTTTAATCTATGGTTTACTTTATTTATATTGCCAAGACAAAAATGCATTTACAATGTATTTACCCACTTTAACAAATCAATCTTTTATTGTGAATCAATAATTTTTGCGTGGCAAAATGACACGTGACGAATAAACACGCGACTCATATACGATAAATCATCACGTGACTTAAAATCCAAGTGGTTTGATAAAACGCGTCTCAAACACACTTGATCTTTGACACGTGACATCGTTTCACGTGGTTTGTTAAGCTTGATATTTTGTTTACATTTTTCTTTTGCTGTCTGCCTCTCAACCGAGGGATCATGGGTTCGAGCTCTAATTGGGTCAAGACCATGTTTCTTCATATGACACCAGTACTGGTTGGTTCCAGGAAGAGGACTCGGAAGTGATTAATATAAATCAAGAACTTGTTTCGCAATCAAGCTTAAAACATGTTTAAACTACATTTTTTCTTCTTCTTTAGGGAGCTCTTGGAAGACCAGGTGCACGCGGTATGGCAGGAAAAACCGGAGACAAGGTAAAATATTGTTCATTTTCTTAATGATATTCAGACGGTAATGCAAATGAATAAAACAGTGTTATTTCAGCACTTTAAATAGCGGTAAAAAACCCTTACTATTCCTGTAACAACATAATTATTCTTCAAAATTTAATATAATAGGCATCGTTTAAAATGATTTTGTTCATGAAATTCGTTTGGAAAACCTTTTAAAAATGAACCTGGTTTACTTTAAAATCCTAACAATGGAAGTACATGTTATAATTCACAGGGCGATGTTGGATCTACCGGACCACCAGGTGGTCCCGGACCCACTGGACCAGCCGGACAACCAGGAGATCGTGGACGTGATGGTGCCCCCGGATCACCCGTGAGTCTTTCAAAATCAATGAAATTGTCTTTTTAAGTAAGCGACGAATTACTGTTGCTTTTTGTTGAATAAAAAACACCTGATAGATTGATTATATGTATTGGTCAAATGTTAAGTTTAACACATTTACAAATACTTAAGACTAGTCCAAATTAGGATTAAACCGAAACATTTACTTTCCTTTTCTAAACCCTTTAACCCGGTGTGTTTTAACCATATGCTGATAGACAAAATACCTCGTAGGTAAATACGGACCTATGTGGCCATTAAAATATATAATGCATTATTATATATCGAAATAAAGATCTGGACATGATACATCTTGTTCATACGAGGCCTTATATTTTAGGGTCTAACTGGACTCGATGGCAAAGATGGTGAACGTGGAATGCCGGGAAATACAGGCCCACCAGGATCTCCAGGATTTCCAGGAGCATCCGGACCTAAGGTAAGAAACTAAACATATTGTATCAATTTACATTTACAGTTATAACTTTACTCGTGTATGAATTATCATAAAATATAAGAACTTGGTGAAATAAAAAAACGGCCATGGAATGATCTTAAATACTATGATTTACTCTTGATAGGGAGACAGTGGTCAACCAGGTAGCCGTGGTTTAATTGGTCTTCCCGGACCCGACGGACAGAATGGAAGTCCAGGACAACCCGGCGAGCCCGGACCCCCTGGATTACCCGGACAAGATGGCGAGCCCGGCGGAAAAGGAGACGTTGGTCCACCAGGCACCCCAGGCGCTACTGGATTCCCAGGCGCACAAGGTCCTCCTGGTCTTTCCGGATCTGCAGGTGCACCCGGTCCAAAAGGAGACGCTGTGAGTATCTGAAATTGTACCTATTCTGTAGTTTTTATACCTAATATCCTACATGTATTTTACTTATTAAAATATTTGAATTCAATTAATAAACGCAAATAACTTAGTTGAATATTTTCTTTACGGAAGAGTATTAGGAACATCATTTTAGATTTCCGAGACATACGACAACTAGTTAGATAATTTCAGCGTAGATAGATATAACCGGTGAAGAAGTAAATTTGTATCTTCATGTGCATACAGGGTCAAGATGGCCTTCCAGGATCCACTGGCGAGCAAGGATTGACCGGAAGTCCAGGATATCCAGGAGAACGTGGATTACCAGGCCTCGCAGGACAGCCAGGACAACGGGTGTGTATTTTTTTTCGTGCGATGCAATCTCTCTGTGTATGAGTTATCCGATTCTTACTTTACAGGCCAATAATCCTGTCCAGACATATTTTTTTTTTAATCTTACATCTTATATGTATATTTTTCAAATCTATATCAATAAGAGGGAAGAAAATTAAATCGTCAAATATAAGTGTCAGTAAGATAAGCATCCAAGTTTTGTTTATGTTAAATATTTTTTTGTTTTTATTATTATTTTTTTATGAAAAACATATGACATACATTGGTCAATAATTGTTATACCTACAAATACAGCATCTTGTGCAATGCGTTTGAAAATGTCAGTTCCGATATTTTTAAAATTGATAATTAAAATACCATTTCAGGGAGCCACTGGACAACAAGGACCTCCAGGCCCACCAGGAAATCAGGGAGAAATGGTAAGTTTTACAAAATCATGGTCAAAATATTTTGGAACTATTGATTTGTTTTCCTGTCACGACTAATGTCTTCAAATTTACTAGATTATGTGCAGAAAGATTCCTAATTTTAACTTCAATAATTCTTTGTTTGTCTTTGATTGGTTCATTTTGCATTAATACCCGGATGTCATCATTATATCCGGATGTCAACATCAGCGATTGATATGCCCGATCCACAGATCGGATCAGATAACCATATGTCTCACGATATCTTTCAATTTCTCACGATACCTAATGATATTTCACCATGCTTTACGATATCTCACGATACCTTCTTGGTTGATACACTCCTGTTAATATATATGATTTTTTCAAACATTGAAACAGTTTATATTTTCATATACGATATATACATAATTATATATGATAATGTTATCGATGGAATGTGTATATATTCAGGGATCCCCAGGTTTACAGGGTATGGCTGGTTCCCCAGGAAATCCTGGTTACCCCGGCAAAGAAGGGGAACGCGGACCCGAGGGAGAGAGAGGCGCCGAAGGATCACCAGTAAGTTAGTCGTGCAATCATAAGTTAGTCGTGCAGTCAAAATATATGTTTTAAATCCACCTAAAATGAAACAACACGTAAAGAAAACATCATTTAAGGTCAAAATTGTACACCCTGTTTTGAAAAAAACAACATTGTGATTCTATTCTTTCATTTAATGAAAAAACAACATCTTTTCTCAACCTGTTTGAATAGATCTCTTGCCAGTAGAGACCACCTTAACAGTTTCCGGATCATGATCCTTAAAAACAGGTCAGACTGTAATCATCTTTTACAAATTGAGTTAAACAATTTTTAGAAAATTTAGTAAGAAGTTAGAATATATTTTTATATTCAAACTTAAGTTGAACATTTTTGTAGAAAGATTTCGTACTTTGAAAAATCTGATTTATTTTTCGCGAAAGAAAATATACACACGCTTGAATGAAAAAGATAATTTATTCAGAACATGATTCATGCATGCATAGAAAATTCTTTATTCACACTTGAGTGGTACATTTCTTGAGACACGAAGATGTTTTTAAACATTTTGATATCTAGAAAAATAATGGAACCACGTCTTTGATTTTTGTGATATGTCTGAGACGTTTTTCCTTATTTCTCCATTAATAAAAATTCTGATCAAAATTAGTGGTCAACTTGAAGTACAATGTATTAATTATCTTTTGTCATAATAAATTGTTGCACGTGTCGCTCTCAGTGCATGGACGCACATGTTGCCCCGAGTGCACGGACATACATGTAGTTCTAATTACTTTATATGCCTGTTTAATCAAATGGTTTTAATCTATTTTTTCAGGGAGCACCAGGTTTAATGGGCCCCATCGGACCAACTGGACCAAGAGTATGTATCAAACATTCCGCTCTTATCTTTTGATACTTTTATACTTCCTTTCTTGAATAAGCTTTACAACTTTTACAAACCCTTCTCGACACATCCCAATGCTAAAGTGCTATGACAAACCAGTATCCGCTTGAAATGATTTAAGCGCAATGCCTATATAAATACTCTAAATAATTTGATACGAAACATTAAAAAAACTTTTCCGTTGGTTAGTTGTTAGAAGTTTTTTTAGTTTAATGTTTATTCAATAAAAGTAGTTTTTAAAGGAAAACGTAAAATATTTTGTAAATATATTGAAGATTTCCAATGGGTTTGCATGGAATGAAAAAATAAGTTTCACCATATATTTCTTTCAATATAGTTTTATTATCTTATTTTTAGGGCGTGTCAGGTCCATCAGGAAATGATGGTCGACCAGGACCCCCCGGACAAACAGTAAGAACTTTTTGTTTTATTCTGAATTCCTTAACCTTACAACTTCATATTTAATAATGGGTTTACTCCATTAAACTTTCGCCTAAAAAGCGACAATTTTGAAGCGAACATTTTGAACAAAAATAAGAGTTCGCTACAACAGACTTCATTAACGAGTTAAAATAATCTCCACGCAAAATTGTTACGCTATATAAGTTAAGTTAAGCATTGTTATTTTCTCATGTTTGCGTGTGTGTTTTATTTAAAGGGCCCAGCCGGAGAGAACGGTAAAGATGGCGAACAAGGAGCTCAAGGCCAACCCGGCCTGCCAGGTAGCGTTGGAATGCCAGGACCAAAGGGAGATGAAGTGAGTCATAAACATCTTCATTAAAAAACAAATTTGCTAAGATCAACAGAGACTTTTATTACTGTTATATAAAGATCCGTGAATTTATATAAAACTGAATGAAATTATTTTCCGTTCTGTAGCAAGATACGAAGATGCACGAATGGCAAAGTGGCGCCCTCTGTAGTGAATAAAAGCAGACTGCAAAATTAAGTCATTTATTTTACAAAACTAAATTACGAAATATTATTGCCTGTGGTTATCCCGATACGTTATAATGTTCAGTTACAAATGAATTGAAATGTATAATAATAATAATATCTTTATTTAAAGAAGGTTACACATAAAGAATATACAATAACAATCATATATATCTTATTTCCAATGTGGCCTTCTGAAATAGAAAACAACAACAACAACAACAACAGGACATGCATAGGTAGAAAAATGAATGTAGTGGTGAGGTTGCTGTAAAATGATTTTAGCAATTCGTTTTTGTAACTTACAAACATTATTTATGTTGTTTGTGTTTCCTTTACCCCATATAATACAACAATAGTCCATTATGCAATATATAACTTAACAACCAATTAATTAGTCATTCTAAAATTGTTAATCTGATTATTTTCTAGGGAGCCGCAGGACGACCTGGTGAAGCAGGACCACAGGGTAATCCGGGACCACGTGGAGAGAGAGGTTTCAGTGGTGAACAAGGAGCTGAAGGACCTGTCGGACCTGCTGTATGTATATTCCGAGTATCTAAAAAAATATTGTCAAGTGAACGTGGAAAACATTTTGGGAGAAAGTTTTGCATTAAAAATAAATATAACCCCCCCCCCAAAGTTTTCGCTGTTTGAATTCTATCATAAAATCAATGAAAGAAACAATTTAAAAAAATACCTCTAACCTTTGATTGTTTTTCTTTAAAGGGAAAAGGAACATGTATGTATTATTTCTAAAGAGTTGTGTTTTATTAACGAATATCATTATAAGTCTCAGAATATTCATTTATACAAGAATGCTTGTCTGCTCTGGTAGGGTGTGCAAAACAGTATCATAGATGTAATCATTTTTACATTTTATAAAACTTGTTATATACATGTGTGTGTACTTATTTTGTTCCTTTGTAGGGTCCAACTGGCGAGGTCGGTACCCCAGGAATACAGGGAGAGCCTGGAATTGCTGTAAGTTAGATAGAACGTTTGTTCATATCCCTGCGGCCAAGATTTCATTTTAACTCTTATTATGTTAAATATCTTAAATGGATGTGTCCATCTTTCAATCTTGACAAGACCACTCATTATTTGTAGTCGAATTTTTAATTTCATTTCTTCCACTCCTAAGCGAGCAATCGGGAAATGATTTTGAACCAAACTTTAAATTTAATTTATTTTAATTTAGTTTAGTTGAAAGGTATTGTTTTACCTCGATTCAGATGAAAGCTTGACACTTATTTGAACCATTCCAAAAGTCTGCATCCTGGTACTAAACCAGCACGTGTGTCTTTTGAAGAAACATGATCATGACCCAAGTGGGTCTCGATACCACGCTCCCTAGCTTGGAAGCAAAAAACCTCAATCACTTGGCCACCGCCTAGTTAAAAAGGTTTAGCGTTAACATGTTTGTGTCTGTCAAACTTCTTGATGTATATGTTCCAATGTTTGAGATTTTAGTTCTATTTTTAAACTATCATAACATATTTTTGTTTCAGGGACCTATTGGACCTCCTGGCCGACCTGGGGAAACCGGTAAAACCGGACCCAATGGTGAATCAGGCCCATCCGGAGAACCAGGAGCACCTGGTGAACGGGTAAGAAACAAGAGTGCATAAACTAATTAGTATAATGTACTATACTGCGTATTATTTTAGAAATAAATCTCCACAAACACGGTTAAGAAGAGAAAATGGCTTTGGTCAATTTGCCCCATTTACCAGTTTTTCGGATCTTTATTGCCATCTACCTTAGTATTATTTTTCTTATGGTTTTGACAGTTAATTTCGGAGACAAAATTGCTACGCGCTTTATAACCGATTTTTACTTTAGCTTATTTGAATTTTTAGACAAATATTTTATTAAAGCCATATATTAATAAAAAGTATTTGTTAACATAAAATGCTGTATTATTTTACTAGGGAGAGCCTGGTTTCCCTGGTGAGACAGGAAGCACAGGATCACGTGGCGCACCCGGTGAACGTGGACCGTCTGGACCCGCCGGAGAGATGGGACCACCTGTAAGTCTATCGTCTGTTGTTTTTTTTCTTGTAAACATAAAATTTTATTTTTTTCTAAATTAAATGATAGTATGGGATCAAAAATGATTTACATACTTCACGTTAGAAACATTGTTTCTAGAATATGAAAAAAAACAAGATCAACAAGGAACGCATCCCCCACTCGACCCAGCGGTAAGAAGGACACCAAACAAAAACAGGACAGGGCGTAAAGCGTACCCATATGCGATATTGTGCTCTATTCAATTATTCAATCACACTGCTTGCGAAGAAATCATATCCAGCATATGACATCCATGCCTCTGGAATATGTACACAGCAGTCAGATATAACGGATGTGCATTATGAACAAGTTTCCATAACGCGGCATTTGATTGGCTGGTCATGTGAACATAGATTCAAAATTGACCAATGGTCGACCTCAAACAGTTGTAATATAACTTTTTATTCGCAGGGACCTGAGGGACCATTTGGACCACGTGGCGAACCAGGACCACAGGGACTTGCTGTAAGTCAATCTTCTTCGCTCTTTACACAAGTTTAATAAAATGAATAAACTTGAAATAAACAAAAGGAAAGTTTGATTAGATCTACTTTGACAAATGAATTTCTTACTTTTCTTCATATGTGGAATATATATGTTTATGATATTTAGTTTTAATTATTTGAGTGTAGAATCATTTTAATAACGCTCATTTTCTGTAAAAAAAATCGCCTTTTTTGATAATGAAATTTTTTTAATAAAGACTATGTTTCAAATAATGATACATTGGTTTTTATTTCAGGGTCTCCCTGGAGAGTCTGGATTACCAGGACCCCCAGGGTCAAAGGGAAACCGAGTAAGTCCATTTTCTTTTTTCATTTCAGTAGATTAAAGAAACTTTAAAGTACATGTACATGTTATTTAAAAACATAAGAACATTTAAGTACACGGGATTTTTCTTTACACTGCAACAATGCAAATAGCATACGAAGGCAAATAACAATAAGGACAAATAAGGCTGTAATCTATAATGCTAAAAATAAGAAAAAAAGAAAGAAAGAAAAATACACACACTCACACACCACTGCGGTATACCGTACCCCGGATATTGCTCTATATTATGAGGACTTTCATCCCATTTCGCGACTTTGAACGAGGAAAGAAGGTTAGTTAAGTGACGATATTTAGTCATTTTGAATTGGTTTGATATAAATGTTATAGAAAAGCAAATACTTCGATAATTTCTCTAGTTACTGAAAACCCAGAAATGTTGAGAAATAGCTTTGAAATATAATTAGGAGGTAAAATTCGTCTCTTTGCTCACGAGACAAATGAGCTCGGATCAGTCAAATTTGATGTTTTCGTGCATATACTCCCTTAAAAGAAAAACTTGAATCGAGTGAAATGTGATAATGATGATAATGTTTATGTTGTCAATGCTCAATCAACAATAGAACCTCAGATGGAAGTGCAATTTGAGAATAAATACTCATCTCAGTGTACCGAGTATTGCGCTGGAGTTGCCCGCCGGTGTCACGAGTATTGCTTTTAGTGTAAGGAGTATTGGTTATCAATATAGAGTAAATGCAAATAGTAAACACTGAGTATTTACCACATTTAATCTTAAATATTTCTTATTGTGTATACTTATTTACACTATATGTGCAGAATATGCAGAGTTCGGAGGTACTTTACTGGAAACATCTGCGAATAATCCAGATTTTCATTCCTGCTCATGAAAAATCTCAGTCGAACGAACTCAGCAATTTTCTGTGTTTACAAAGTTCTCGTTGCTATCGAAGGATCAACCTTTCCAGAATTTGTTAATCTTACTTTAAATAGTAAAAAATGCATCCAAAGTGCATTAATGCTGCCTCAAAAGATTGTCAATATTAGACGGTATTGAGCAAGTATGCCAATATCTAATATCAACCGACTTCCTACTATGCCAAAAATCCATATAATGGTAACTTTCGACATTTTGCACCTGCACTCTAGCAACGGCACACTGTGACGTCTGCACTTGAAATTTGTTACGTCATTAGCAATGAGTTACCCTAGCTATGACTGCCGAACTGGTACAGCTAAAAAAATCGAGTAATGGATTTTGATAAGATTATGATAAAGGGCAGCAGATGTAATAAAAAGGTTATGTTCCTTATAACCTTTTACCTCATAAAGGCGTGTTTTGAAGGCTTTACACCCCACCCCTTTTGAGGCCTCAAATAGTGTAAAACATGCGCTATTTAGGCCCCAAACACTGTGTTTTCGTTTGAGAAATGTTGTTCAAAAGAGTGATCACTTTTTCGGCGCCACCCCCATTTAAAAGGTACATCAAGTGGGTGCCACAGGGGGATGTGCCCCCTTCTGTTTGGGGGTTTGAAGTGGGGCAGTAATCCCTCTAATCGCCGAGAAGACTTGAGACTTGTTGGGGTGAGGGGGAGCTAAAATGGCCTCAGGTCGATTTAAAGGTACCTTAAAATCAACGCCGAAAAGCCTAAGACTTTATCTCAATCAATTGAGAAGTTGCTGCACTTTGAAATCAGTTTTGACGGGAAAAAACAACTCAAAATAGAGATTTTTGGCAATTTTGAGACGTTCCCTCGTTGCCATGGTAACTGGAAATTTAAAATTGAGCATGCTATTCCACAGGCTATGGTCCAGCTATGGTTTGTGCTTCTTGAGACATGTATTTAAAGATTTTTATCGTCAATTTTAATGATTCTACCCTGCTCCCGACCCTGCTTCCGATCCTGCACACTCTTTATTTCATCCATAGTGTGATTTTCAATTAAATGGAAAATTAAATATCTGTATTTGCTCGTAGAAAAAGTACAGTAATAACACTGAATGCATTGTTGAATTTATAATATTTGAATTCATATCATATAAACAATACATTATCAGCAAAATAAAATGGAATCGATAAACAGACGTAAAATTTGGACAAAAATATCGATTTTCCATACTAATGTGCTCATTCTGTTTTGCAATACACTGTACACTAAAGTTGGGCTATTTTGCAATACTCTGTACACTTAAAATCAATACTCGGTACACTTTCTTGTATCTTTTTTGGCCTGTATCTTTTTGTACTTTCACACATTTTGCCTGAAATTTGAACAAAGTATACTTGGATTGTGAATAAAAAAATTGCTCGATTCAATTTTTTTTATATTTGTAATATAGTATTTTCTAGTGAGCAGCGGATCGTTTAGGGGTAGTTTAATCAATTTTTACAAACACCTGTAATACTTTTATGTCTTTTAGAGCTACAAAAATACCACTAGATATATAAAACCCGTTGAGATAAATAAAATAGCCATTAGTTTGAAAAATATCGTCGCTGAACTTACCTTCGTTCCCCGTTCAAAGTCGCGAAATGGGATGAAAGTCCTCATAATATCGAGCAATATCCGGGGTACGGTATACCGCAGTGCACACACAACGCAAGAATGATATTGTATTAACAGCTGTAATGAAAGAATAAGGTATCAATTAACTATTGAGTTGGAACCTTAATATGGTAAAATATTAATAATAACAACAACAACAACAGTCACCACTTTTATTACTCTAATAACTCTAAAATTAAATATCTGAAATTATATATTAAATTATGTACACATTGATTACAGGGTATGCCAGGAGAGCGTGGCGCGGATGGTAAACCTGGAGAAATGGGACAGACTGGACAAATCGGACCCCCAGGTCTCCCTGGCCCACAGAATACCATGGCCCCACCTAAAGGAGATCCCGGGGAGCCGGGTCAAGCTGGAGAACCCGGTGCACCAGGAGAGGGTGGTGTAATGGGATTTGCAGGCGCTGCTGGACAACCCGGTCCACCAGGACCAGGGGTATGTTTCATTTTATGTTTAATTTGACAATTGTGAAGAATTAAGATTTTTAAGGTGCATTTGCCACTTGCAGTTACTAATGCATATGTCGCTATCCTTTTTGATTTGTTTGATAATGGAAGGAAAATTCAAAATAAATTTTGTATACATATTCACATAAGTTAGAAATAACTACGTAAGTGCCATTTTTTTGTTGTCCTTTCTGTTAACTTTGTTATTCTATTGAAACATTGATTCACGTATAAATTAGTCTATAACCTAATCTGACAACTTGATGATAATACGTTAATTCCAGGGGCCCCCAGGATTCCCCGGAGAACCAGGAGAGGCTGGACCCGCAGGCCCTCGGGTAAGTCAAGTTTCATTGCTATGAATTTATTAATTACGAGTTTTAAAAGCAAGATATTCAAGACGAAGTCGTGTATTCTTTTATTCCGGAATAAATTTAATTAAATTTGAATCGCAAAACTATCGTAAAGTTAAACACATAATAATAATAATAATAATAATAATAATAATAATAATAATAATAATTATAATAATAATTATAATAATAATACATTTTTGTTATGATAATGATGATGATGATGATGATGATGATGATGATGTGACTATGATTATTATTTTAGGGCAACCGCGGACAACCGGGATACCCAGGAGAAAACGGACAAAGGGGTGAAACGGTATTTATATTTTTCATTGTTTTTCAATATTGACTTATTTAAGTTTTCATTATATACTAATTCATGTCTTCATATTTTTCATGTCTAAATAAAAACTTAGTCCCGTGATGCCACTTTTTATGCTTCACTATAATGGCGTGTTTAAATTCCTGTATAAGGTAACAACGATGTTTAATGTCCGGCAACTTTTTGTCTTTAAATAAGCCATGGTAACCTTAACAAAACAAGAACTAGTAGAAATTTACCACATTTTCATACATGTAGTTATTGATCCTCTCAAGAAATCAATCTTTTTTCTATGTAATTGTACATGCAGGGACAACCTGGTAGTGACGGACGTAAAGGCGGCCGTGGCCTCCCCGGACCAATTGGTTTAACTGGAACGCCAGGAACTCCCGGAAGGGTGGGAGCCCCGGGCGTTGACGGAGAACCAGGAGCTATGGGACCACCAGGAAACACCGGAGCTCCCGGTGCTCAGGTAAAATATTTAGTTATTATCTAACACTTTTTTTTAGAATTTAAACAAATTCAGCGAGTGTATTTTTAGACAAAACCGATTAGTAACTGACTAAACAATAAATGATCCCACTTTCACAACGGAAATACATATAAGCATTGCTGTAGGTGTTTTTATTTTGCATTCAAAAGTTACTTATTCATACCTTATTAACCAGGGTGACAGAGGAGAGGTTGGACCCCCCGGCCCTGCCGGTAAGGACGGTGCCCCTGGATTGAACGGACAAGATGGCGGAGTAGGTGAGAGAGGAAATACTGGCCCACAGGTAGGAAAACACAAATTTCATTAATTTAAATTCATTACACCACATTAAGATTTGTTTTCCTTTCATTTTCTGTCTATTCATTTAAATTTAAGAAGCTCAAATCACATGATATCATGGAGACTTTCTTTCTAGAAATATTCTGCATCAATGAAAAAAAAACACTGTCTTTTTGCTAAAATGCTTGTGTCTTTTTATATGAATAAACAAAAGAAATATTTTTTTTATTCAAAACTCATTTTCATTGATAAAATGTATGATTTTACACAGGTATCATTGACTTCATTCTCTAATGCTTGCTTTGTGTATTTCTAGGGATTAACAGGCGCTCCCGGTGTACCAGGACCACAGGGTGATCGCGGACAACCGGGGTACCCCGGACAACAGGGCGCACAGGGACCTCAAGGACCGTCAGGAGAACAAGTAAACACATAAAATAATATTATGAGCAAAAATCATAAAAAAAGCATGAGAATTTCATAGGAATGTACAAAAAGAACATAGTTTTAGGTTTAAGGATAGAAAACTGAGCATTTTGTCTAAATAACAGATTTTTAGGTCTAAAGTACAAAGCAGTAGATCTAAAGAACAGAGTTTCAGGTGTAAAGAGCAGGGCATTATGTCTAAAGAACAATGCATTATGTCTAAAAAACAGACCATAAGGCCTAAAGAACAGAGCATAATGTCTAATGAACCGGGCAGTATGCCTAAAGAGCAGACCATAAGGTCTAAAGAACTAAGGGACAATCTAATGCACGAAAGATTATTATACTGGTAAAAAAATTATACAACAAAATGCTATAACTGTAGAAAATTCGCTATCAGCTCGTGAAATTGCAGCATATTTCGTCACATCCTGTTTCATATAGAATTTTAATAATCCTCAGTTATATAGAACAAAGAAATAGAACGGAAAAGGGGCGAAGTTAACCGAATTCATACGATTATGAGGAGTTATGTTGATTGTCATAATATAAATTCTAATTTATCAGGGTGTGCCAGGAGAAGAAGGAAGAAACGGTGAGGATGGAGCACCAGGTTTACCCGGAGCCCCAGGACCCATGGGACTCCCTGGCGTTTCAGGCGATCAAGGACCACCAGTACGTGTTACTATTACACTGTAATCTTAAGACGATCTATATCAAATTCTTATGAACACGTATCATCAAAGCATGATTATTTGTTAGTTTAGTGTCCTATTTTAATTTACTTTTTTTGAGTTGACAAAAAAAGCCATCAACTTTGCTTCATTCTCACGTTCAATATTCCGTCCTTATATAAACAACCATGGAATATGTATCAATCGTAATGTACTTTCACGAATTCCGATTCTAACCAAAAGTATATACAATAAAAAATACAAAAATATTTAACAATAAATTATATTGAATATTATAATTTATATATTTTATTCGCATCACTTGCTAGGGACAACCCGGTCAAGACGGAGCGCCAGGACAACCTGGTCGCCCAGGTGACAAAGGAGACAGTGGACCTATGGGAACACCAGGAATGCAAGGCAACCCCGGACCAATGGTAAACTATCAAACTTTCCTTTGTTTTCTTTTCCTGATGCCCTCTCTTATAAAGAAGTATAGCTGAATTAGAATTACTCGACACGCAATCTGATTCAGATCTTTTTATGTTTAACGTTAAACGTAAAACCGCTGTGAAGTAACAGACTCTTTCTGGCTTTAATTAATCCACCATTTTGAAAATCTTGGACTGGTTCGGTAAGTTCGATTTCTATGCAAAGGCATCGACACGGCATCAACTTCTATTCAAAGGTTTCAATGAATAAAACATTGATATTTCTACGTCGACATGGCATTGATTTCTCGAAATTACAACGATTCCTTGACTAAGATTTCTTTGACTAAGATTTCTTGTCAAATGCATGTGATTTGATTTTTTCTTTCTATCTGCTATGATTATTTAAAAAAGAAAGGTATTATTACTTCTAGTGTTTTATTCTATACGGGTATGTTGTTATTCATAGTTCATGCTGGAATGTTATCAAATGTATTTATATTTTAGGGAGCACCCGGACCATCAGGAGAAACCGGCCAACAGGGAGAACGAGGAGAAAGGGTATGTAACGTATCAAGTATTTTAACTTTTTTTTGTATTTGTTTTAATAAATTACAGACCATGTTTTTATTATTTTATCTTTAAAGGACTTCTTTAAAATATAATTTAATCGATTTGTCTAAAATAAAGAATTTTTGACATACACAGAAAAGTGTAATAATAAAACATTGTTGAGTACAATACTGAATTCAATTTGACGAGTATACACCTGTCAAATCTATTTTGGACGAGGCACAAGACGAGTCTGATATAGGATTTGAAGCCGTGTACGAGTCCAATAGAATCAGTATTGTACTCGATCATGTTTAATGACCTCTTTATTTCACACCACCATATTTTGACATTTTGACAGAACTTTAGCTTTTTTAGACTCTGGAACTGAAAACGAGGCCAAATTGATAAGATTGGATCCAATAGTGATTTCTGTTGGAACATCACGTGGTTTAAATGAAAAGTGCATTGGCTGTTTTTTATAAGGTGTGAAATAAACTTTAATACTTATATTGTAATTGGTAGCATAATCATGGTATACAAATGCTCATTTTGACAATAAATTATAATTTCAGGGAGACCGTGGAACACCAGGACCTATGGGAGCCCCCGGAAGTCAGGGACCAGCAGTAAGTTAGCGTTATTTGTGATAAACTATGGTGTACATTACGTGCCATCATTTTTTGTTTGTTTTTCATTTATAGCGTGATCTGTTTAATTCAATCACTTTCGTGATAATTCTGATTCGGCAAAATTAAAGTTATATCTAGAAAAGGGAATAAAAACATTTTAAACATTAATATTTCATTTCCTTGTATAATAATATTACAATTTTAATAATAATATACATGTCTATATTATAACTATATATAGTTATAATAAGTGTGCGATTTTAGGAAGAAAGATAACTGCTTTTTGCACAAATTATTTCCGCACTGGTTTTAATATAGTTTTAATGAAAACATATAGAAAACATATAATTATAATGAAAGAAATCATTTTAAAAGAAATATACATGTATAAAATTGTACGCACACGCCCGCATCAAAGTTTGCGCACATTATCTGTCCCATTGAACATGTTCTTTCAAATGAACGACCCTGCATTGAATGATGTATTAGATTTAACTACAGACGTTTTAAAATGCATTCGTTTTAGGGAGCACCAGGCGCAAATGGTGAGAAAGGTGACAAAGGACAACGTGGACCAGCGGGAGACAAGGGATGGCCAGGTATACCCGGAGCTCAGGGACCACCCGGACCACCTGTAAGTTTTTTGTAATAGGCTCGATCAAAAAAGTAATTATCACCTTAAAAATGGCTGTTCTCAGATTGTATTTTTCTGGCAATGTGTTTGGGATTGATCACGTGACATGGTGTAGGCCATGTCACTTATTATACATGTATATTGATATACCATGTATTGTACCCTCTTGTGTTGCTATATGTAACTAGAGTTAATAAAGTATTGTTCTGTTCTGTACTGACAATAAAACTTCTTTTCTACTAAAGTTTCAAATTTCACTTGTATGCATGTTGAGTTGCCCAAAAATAAAAGTACCGATGATGAATTTTGGAAACTATTTTTAGGTAATTTCACACTCCAGTATATAGGAAAAACTGAAACAGACTATATTTACCGTATCCAATCACCTGGTTTCTGATTATATTATGCACATTACATTTCAGGGACCATCTGGAGATAGCGGACGACCAGGACCACCCGGTCCACCAGGACAACAGGTAGATAAACTTTTCCTTTTCTATGCAAGATTTTCAGTATACTTTGGACTGAAGAGACATTTTCTATGAAATAAACTTAAAAACATGTTTTCTACTGTTAATATAATTTTATTATAATCTATTTTTATATCATTTCAATCTGTTACACGGCATGTCCTTTAGGATAAAAATATATATAAGTTCAAAATTATTTTCATTTTATAGGGTAATGCAGGTGCACGTGGAAATAACGGAAAGGATGGACCAATGGGACCAGTCGGCGCACCAGGTCTTAGCGTAAGTATCACGTGATCATATTTACATGATAAAATACATGTAATCTTTAACTTCAGAAACTAGGACGTGTAACGCACGCAAATCAATTTCGAGACCGCTGACCATTTATAGTGTGTAGAAAGAAATCAAGTTCTTTTCACGGGTAGGATTCGAACCCAGGTTGTCACCCCATCTCTACTGCTATTCCCCTTCATATATTTTCGACTTAGTACGACTCAATGTTCGTATTACATATCTATCTCGTATCTATAGGTAATGAATAGTATAAGGACGGATAGTATTGTTTTCTTTTAGCATATTTAAATATAGATCCGCGTATCTTGCTGAAATATTGCAATGCGCATGAATATCGATTTTTATGGAATTTTTATGGAGAAAAAAATAATTCCATATAATATTGTCAATATATTGTCAATATGTTGTTTTTCTATATTTACAGGGACCTAGAGGACCCCAGGGACATGATGGACCTCAGGCAAGTTGTATTTAATAATTTTCTTGGTTAGGTAGCGTGACATTGTTGTATATTATATATCTAAAAAACAAGAGCTTTTCCCATACAGAACTTTTCATATGTCTGTACACATTGTGAATATTGTTTGATTACTAGTAACAATATAAGTATTGGTTCTTCAAACGATTTGCATCAATTGCAAGCATTTATCCGTAACGGAAGTAGAATTTGAAGTAAATTAAGTCCAAGGCTAAAAATAAATGGATAAATAAAGAGAACACTATGTAACACTTTTAAGTACGTTGTATACAGTTTGTCTTCGAAATAATATTTCTGCTATGTTCTCAATGCCAATGCATGAATACGAGACCACGGACACTTCCGGTATAGGTAAACGCGGAATGAACAACCATGACTATTTCCCGAAATGGTATTCATTTATCTCGTAAACAGGCTATAACATTGTGTATATTATAATATTAAATTATATGTTTGCCTTTGTTTCAATTTCAGGGACCATCAGGACCTCCCGGACCCCCTGGCCGACCAGGACCACCGGTATGTCTTCTTTTATTGCTTATTTCTTGCTACGCTACAGTTACCTATTTAACAGTGTTTATAATCTGTCAACATCTTTATTAATGTGACATGATTTGCTTATGATTGTGATATGATGTGAAATAATACGATACAATACGATTTGATATGATACAATACGATATGATACAATACAATACGATTTGATATGATAAATACATTATGATTTGATATGATGCAATATGATATGATACGATAGGATTTGATAAGTTGCATTGATATGACACAATATACTTCGATATGACATGATACAATACAATTTAATATGATACGATACAATACGATGTGTTATGATTTATCCGATATGATCTTTATAGAAATATGAAGTCTAATTGCATATTGGAACGAAAACATTCGGTACCAAAGTCAGATACATTGCAATTCTATATGTCAATGATTTACTGTGTTTTTACTTCAGGCATATGCCCCAGTTATGCCAAGCCAGCCATACGTAAACAATTACAAGGGACCAATGGGTGATGAATACGGATACCAGGTACATTGAATTCATGCTTCCGGTTTAAAAAAATCGAATTTCCGGTTTTTAATTTCAAGCGTTTCCGAAATTTTTTAGAATTTTCCATTTTGAAATCTCAAATAATGTGTCGAAATATTTTATTGTGAATTAAGTTTCGGTTTGTTTAATTGAAACGTTTTAATCATTCATATTTATTATTATGTATATATCCATATTTAGCTTCAATGTCGTTTCAGTTAAGAATAGTTATGATTTTTATATATGATTTCTACAAATAGATATAAATTGTTGAAGTCAAACTGAGTTGTTTTTTTTTCAGTATGACCAGCCACAAGCCGACCAAGCAATTCCAGAACCTGTAAGTCGTCTGCGTATTTCTACCTTTCTCACTTTCGTTTTACTAAGTTAAATAATAGTGTATTGTTTAGGCATATAAATTATTTTACTTAAATAGATATTTAAATGAGGGATTCGGGAATATGGTAAATTTAAAGCTGGATATTAGTATAAGGGGCTGGACTTCTGACGAGTATGAAAATAACAGTACATAAGTTGTCCAGATTTTTTTTCGTATATGTGACCAGCTAAGTAAATCAAACCAAAAATTGTTTTTATACTTTCCCTTCTCAATTTCCATTCAAACGGTGATTCTTCGTCACTTGGAAAAAGAGTCATGACCCTTGGAAGGAAAGTTTACGTTTTCATTGAAAATTCTTCCTTTATCGTGGTTAACTTTTAAATGTTTATTTTACACAAAAAAGAGCCCGGATATGTTGGTGAATCTGAACTACATGTTGAACGCCTTTGACTTGATGCGCCGACCAATTGGCACCAAAGAGGCTCCAGGCAGGTCTTGTGAACACATCCGTGAAATGAGCACACTCAAACTAGAGAACGGTATGTAATTAGAGTAATCATATTTTATAAAGAATTGTTGTGCTTGAACCAATGATTGCTTGGTTGAGAGACAGGCACCTTAACCATGAAGCCACATCTATGTTTTGTGTTGCTTACTTATTTACCTATTTATTTATTTATTTGTTTATTTTATTTTTTTTGCAAGTTTTAAATACGATTATAGTTGATTCAAATAATAAAAATATTTAATCAAGCGTTGTTACGTGATTTTTTTTAAATTTTTATCAACAAACTTTATTTGGTATAGTTTCTACTTCATTTTTATATGACTAATGGCTTTTCTTCAGGAAAATACTTCGTTGACCCACTCCCAGGTGCCTTCGAGCCATTCGAGGTTGAGTGCAAGTTCCACAGTGACTATGCAGAAACATGTGTTAAGAATGCAAACAAGGTAAATTTTGTTGAATTATTATGGTTGCATTGCCCACGCTTTTTATGATTTTTTTTTCCGAATTTCAATATCACTTGGGTGAACATTTCAACCCTTATCACGCTAAATATCTTTAATGGACTTGTCCATCTTTCAATCTAGACGAAACCATTCATCATTGTTAGGGAAAATTTCAAAAATATGTTCTTACTAAATAGTTAACAGTGCAGACGACAATCAGATGTCATATCCGGTTGATCTCTGCACGTGTCCCATTGGTAAATTCAGTTAGCACAGGAACAAATGCTTGTGTATTATCAGAGGGGAATAATTTTCTAGATTTTTGTTTTCAATGTAGGTACATTGTACTTTTTTATACAGAAACGAGGCGCTTTGTAAAAATGTGTATACAGGGTATATCCAAGCATATAAATGATATCAAAGAACATGTTTCTTTCAGTTCGGTGATAAGAAGTGGTTTGACCAGAAGATGTCATCTGTTTGGTTCGTAGAGCACACCACTGGAGATATGGTAAACAAATTTCCAAGCTAACGTTAAATTATTGGCCTATCTAACATACAGGTTCTGGCCTGGTCCTACCAGTGCTATAATATTCTTGGCCAATACCAATTATAGCTTTAACACTTTATAAATTATTGCACTCATACATCCAAATTTATTATTAATGTTATTATCAATGTCATTGTTTATGTTATTAGTATTGTTATTATTTATGTTATTTTTAATTTTATTATGTCATTATTTATGTTTTTTTTAATGTTATCATCTATGTTATTATTAATGATTATTATTAATGGTATTTTTAATGTTATTATCAATGTTATTGTTACTGTTTATGTTATTATTAATGTTATTATTAATGTAATTAATTATTTTTTATTATAAATGTTATTATTAATGTTATTATAGCTTGACTACACAATCAGAAGCAGCCAGATGGAAATGTTGCAACGTCAAAGCGATATCGCCACACAAGAAATCACATTCCATTGTTTCAACATGAAGACCAATGGATTCCAATTCTTCACTCACGATGAGAACTCAAATTACATTGATACGTCATCAACAAGGTATCTTGGCGCAACAAGAATTGAAAAGGACGAAGGATGTGACGTAAGTCGTCTGCTTCTTATATCGTATTTAATTTAGTTGTATTTTGTTTACGCTTTGCAAACATATCAATGATGAAACGTTTAGACAACCTTGTTGGTAATAACCATTGCCAAGATGAAAATTTAAAGTTAGTCTCGCAACAGCCTGGTCATGTTGCCCGGATGTGCAGACTGGTCATGCGCTACGCTTGTCGAAAAGGCTATTAAATGTATTTCGACTGCAATATGGTATGGGTTAAGAAAACTAGCTCTTCGTTTTCACTTTTTCATTTTTTGTATGGGTTTCTAAAGTCTATTAAGGTTTTTTTTAATGCTAGGTTTCCCGATTTAATTTATTTAAATGCAACTTGAGTTTCAATGAACAATTAAACGCAAATGAAAGTTAGGATAGGTAAAAGACATGACTGGTATAAGACGTGACGTGTTACTTCTTTTTTTATTTTTAAAATGAAGAATAAAAAGGACACGAAAATTACACTTTGTCATTTTTATCACTTGTTTAATGTTGGAATAATAATCTCTTTTCCAGAAGGGCAAATGGGGCAAATCATCTTACAAGATCACCACCAAGAGAACGCGGGTTCTTCCAGTGACAGACATGTTGGTTTATGACGTAGGTGATGACGAAGAATTCGGTGTGGATGTCGGTGAGGTCTGCTTCCGGCCAGAAGTCCGCAAATAAACATTGAAGTCCGCAAAATAAACTTTTAGGAATGATTTTTTTTTTCATTTTCTAAGATTTTTTCATTATTTTTTTACGGACATATGTGCAATTCTTTCTCTTCGAAACAAAGAAACGCCACGTGCAGATAACACTCATGGTATTTTGACTCATTTACAGCGAAAAGACATAAAAACCGAAAAGACATAGAAAAACGAAAAGTCATAAGTAAAAAGAATAAATTATGGCTCAATGTGAAGTTTTTACAATCAAATAAGGATTGCATAATTTGAATCCAAGCATATGACATAGATAAAAAACTGAGTGTGTTTTGATTTTTTTAACATAATAATTGTTTCAAAGAAATCTGTGATCTAAAAAATCTCGGTACTGTTAATGACGAGGGGTGTAGAAAAACCATCGTTTGGAGGTGCGCTATATTTTACGTAAGGAGGTATTTGGACATTTTGTAGCAAGAACTTGTGGAAATGACTTTGAAAACCTACCAGAAGTGTAAAATATGAAAAATCATGGTGAATAGTAGATGCTTATTAATTGAAAACGTTGCGAATTTGCCAGATTTGACCTTCCCGATATAAATCATGGCACTGTAAAGTCGGCGAATGTCATTTATGAGCAAATTCAATACAATACTTATATGTGATACATGTGACTATTATAGCAATATATGGTCACAGATTTGGCACTAAAATCATGGCAAATAACATCACTATAAAGTGCCGGAAGTGATTTTAATTGGAAATCAGGGCGAAATGGTAGATGTATCAGATGTTTGAAAAAGCCCGATCTATTCCGTCCATCTATGTTTTTTGTGTATTTGTTTGACGTTTTTTGATACATTTTTTTATTTGTGTTTTCGTTTACAGAGTGGTTTATGTATAAAACTGCTTTCGTGTCATTTTTTATCATTTGACTTCGTTTATTTTCTTTGTGTTTATTTTTGGTGCAATAAGATTGCGCATTGCCTTATTTCTGTCTAGACGGTGTCTACAAATTGGCACATTGGAATCTAGGGCATCAGATAGGCCTGGTTTTAAGAAAGCATTTGATATTAGTTTTACTTTGGGAGCCTGGGAAAAAGATAAAAGTGGGTAATATTATCTAAACAAAGTTAATTTTTAACACAAATTTTGATAAATGTCTAAATTATCACGTGATATTACCACGACCTGAACCACATGCGTTCATTAGTTTGATGAAAAACATCGGCTGGTTCTTTTTTAATCTAGATAACTTTCATGAGAATTTCTGCAGAGCTATTCTTAGAAAAGGGATGAAAGGAAATTAAAAACTTTTCGCTCAATTTAAAGCGCGTTTAATCCGGGGATCTTGAGTAATAGAATATCAAGGCATGGAACCATGGCAGTTTCTGCTGCTTGAAAATTAATGGCGGTCTGGTTTGTAGATTTGGTCCAGATGAAACATTTCATTGTTCACAATGGGTTATTAAAGTTCTTGCTTCTATGAATGCATGTCTTTGAGTTACCCCACGTGATTTCTTATTGCATTTTCTTAACGCGTTATTGTATGACGTCATTCCGTATATTACAAGTTTATCGTCTGCTGATATCAGAAAATATCATAATATGTGATGATAAAAGAGAAGTATGAATGCATTCGGTTTCTGGACTCATTCTAAGTATGTCAAATGACTTAAACACTATTTTTATAT